>NC_091979.1:226847695-227078722 GCF_044704955.1 Pristiophorus japonicus | reverse complement strand
GAGGGCTCTGGGTGTTGGGGTATGGGGGGGGAGAGGGCTCTGGGTGTTGGGGTGGGGGGGTGAGAGGGCTCTGGGTGTTGGGATATGGGGGGGGGGAGAGAGAGGGCTCTGGGTGTTGGGATATGGGGGGGGGGGGGAGAGAGAGGGCTCTGGGTGTTGGGGAGGGGGAGAGAGAGGGCTCTAGGTGTTGGGGTATGGGGGGAGGGAGAGAGAGGGCTCTGGGTGTTGGGGTATGGGGGGGGGGGAGAGAGAGGGCTCTAGGTGTTGGGGTATGGGGGGAGGGAGAGAGGGCTCTGGGTGTTGGGGTATGGGGGGGGGGAAGAGAGAGGGCTCTGGGTGTTGGGGAGGGGGAGAGAGAGGGCTCTGGGTGTTGGGGTATGGGGCGGGGGAGAAGAAGAGAGAGGGCTCTGGGTGTTGGGGTATGGGGGGGGGAGAGAGAGGGCTCTGGGTGTTGGGGTATGGGGGGGGAGAGAGAGGGCTCTGGGTGTTGGGGAGGGGGAGAGAGAGTGCTCTGGGTGTTGGGGAGGGGGAGAGAGAGGGGTCTAGGTGTTGGGGTATGGGGGGAGGGAGAGAGAGGGCTCTGAGTGTTGGGGTATGGTGGGGGGGGAGAGAGGGCTATGGGTGTTGGGGAGGGGGAGAGAGAGGGCTCTGGGTGTTGGGGTATGGGGGGGGGGAGAAGAAGAGAGAGGGCTCTGGGTGTTGGGGTATGGGGGGGGGGGAAGAGAGAGGGCTCTGGGTGTTGGGGTATGGGGGGGGGGAAGAGAGAGGGCTCTGGGTGTTGGGGTATGGGGGCGGGAGAGAGCGGGCTCTGGGTGTTGGGGAGGGGGAGAGAGAGGGCTCTGGGTGTTGGGGAGGGGGAGAGAGAGGGCTCTGGGTGTTGGGGTATGGGGGGGGAAGAGAGTGGGCTCTAGGTGTTGGGGTATGGGGGGGGGGGGAGAGAGGGCTCTGGGTGTTGGGGTATGGGGGGGGAGAGAGAGAGGGCTCTGGGTGTTGGGGAGGGGGAGAGAGAGGGCTCTGGGTGTTGGGGAGGGGGGGGGAAAGGGAGGGCTCTGGGTGTTGGGGAGGGGGAGAGAGAGGGCTCTGGGTGTTGGGGAGGGGGAGAGAGAGAGGGCTCTGGGTGTTGGGGTATGGGGGGGGGGGAAGAGAGGGCTCTGGGTGTTGGGGAGGGGGAGAGAGAGGGCTCTGGGTGTTGGGGTATGGGGGGGGTGGGGCAGAGAGAGGGCTCTGGGTGTTGGGGAGGATTGGGGCGGTGGGGAGAGAGAGGGCTCTGGGTGTTGGGGAGGATTGGGGCGGTGGGGAGAGAGGGCTTGTGGTGGAGGGCTATTTTTAAGGACCGAGCATTGTGAGCGGGAACAGGATGCATTTCTGTCGATGAACTGTGTCTTCAGTCCACTCTCATCCAGTAGAATTTGCTGACCATCCACAGGTGAGAATGCAGTAACATCATTTCAGCCCAGGCACTATCTTTAGTGAAAACACTTTACACACAATGTGTACAGACATGGGTATATTTACTTATATAGAAAGGTTAAAGTTCACATGGGTTTGATGTGTGAATGAGTATTGAGATCAGAGGCCCAGCAACAGAGACTGTTACTCGTTGTTTATTTACTAATCAGTAATGCGATTAGCCACTCCTGCATTTCCAGAGTCACATTGGTTACTGTATGAGGCGACCCTTGTAGCTCGAGTGCACTAGGTGAAGCGAGACTGGTGCCTGTTCTAGAGGGAGGTGTTGTGAAGGGTTTGGGGTTGATGGAGCAGGCAGACCTGATAAGATGCACTTCAGAATCCTCAAGTAAATGGCATGGATAGAAGTGAGCTATGGTTGATGCTTGTAGGAGCTTACCGCGCGCGCATGGCCAGTGAGGGTGTGGGAGGAGACTGTGATGTGCTGGCTGCGTGAATCCGAGCCTGACTAACTCGTGCTCATCTCTGCCAGATGACAACGATGGAAGCAGTGGAATCCGAGCAGTCTGTTGCGGCCATTGCTTACCTGCTGAATTTGGTAATGAAACGGTAAGTCCAAACATTGCCAAGGTTTGGCACATCGGTATGTGTGAGATGCCGTTAGTATTAGTGGGCCTGTGGACGTTGGGGGTGGTGCGGGGTCGGTGCGGGCGTGAGGGGGCGGTGCAGGGCTGCTGGGGGTGTGAGATGCCATTATTGTGTCACTTGAGTCCGGGTGAGTAATTATTTGACTTGTTGATCGCAGGGTTCCTGGTCCTGTTCTGATAAAGAAGTTCTCGGACACAGCAAAGGTTTTCATGAATCTCTTGGCTGTTGAGGCAAGCGCAGGATCCACGGCAGCTCTGCGATGGGTGAGTGTGATCTGTGTGATCGTCGTGTAGTGTCGCCACGCGGTGTAAAGAATGCTGAGGGTTTATTTGTGACTTGGCCTGATCTCCTTGTCCGACAGATTCTCTCCTGCCTCTCCACGCTTCTGCGAAGACAGGATTTGGCAGTGTGGAGCTTCCCTTCGACATTACAAGTTTATCATGGCCTCCTCAGTTTCACCGTACACGTCAAACCAAAGGTGAGTTGGCCAGTCGGGATCTGAGGTGATAGTGTGACCTGGCTGGGGTGTTCATGGGCCCTCTGGACTAGGAGTCCATGTTCCCTTTGAGCTGTATGGCCACGCAGCGGTCTGGAAGTCCCATGCAGGCCTCTCGCTGGCTTTACAACGGTAATAATCACGTGTGCGCAAAACATTGAATGAGCCACGCAGCCAAAGAAAAGTTACAGAGAACACTAACTGGACTGCAAGCTGGAGGCAGAGAGCAATAGAGATGGATGGCAGTGGGCCCACAGGATGGGGGGTCAAAGTCATTGAGCTGGTATTGGGGGGGCGGGGGGGAACCAGGAACACAATGGGGAAGCTGCTATTGGTGCTGGCGATACTGATACCTCATAGTCTGTGGGGGGGTGGAGCGGGTACTGTAGGGGGGGTGGAGCGTGTACTGTGGGGGGGTGGAGAGCGGGTACTGTGGGGGGGTGGAGGTGTATTGTGGGGGGGTGGTTACTGTGGGGGGGGGTGTGGAGCGTGTACTGTGGGGGGGCGGAGCGTGTACTGTGGGGGTCGCGGGTACTGTGGAAGGGGTGGAGCGTGTACTGTGGGGGGGGGGGGGTTGAGCGTGTACTGTGGGGGGGGCGGGTACTGTGAGGGGGGGTGGAGCGAGTACAGTGGGGGGGGGTGGAGCGAGTACAGTGGGGGGGTGGTGGGTGGAGCGGGTACTGTGGGGGGGTGGAGCCGGTACTGTGGGGGGGGGCAGCGGAGCAGGTACTTTGTGGGGTGGGGAGAGTGGCTACTGTGGGGGGGGGGGGGGAGCGCGGGTACTGTGGGGGGGGGGGGGGGGCGCGGATACTGTGGGGGATACTATTACTGTGGGGTTGGGGTGCAGCGTGGTGTAATGTTAGGGGCAATGCTGACTGTTCTCCTTTACCCCCCCCCCCCCAAGGTCCGTAAGGAGGCACAGCGCGGGATCTGCTCGGTACTCAAGGGAAGCGATTTCATGTTTGGAGACGCAGCTCCACCCCATCACCCAGCTGCCCAATCAACAGCCAGATTCTGCATCAAGGAGATTGAGGAGTGCGGAGGTACGTGAGGGGGCGAGGGACGGTGGGGTGTGTTCTGAGATGCTCAGTCATTTGCCCATTTTGCCAATGACTGTGTTTGTTCCCTGCAGGCAGCGATGAGGGTGCCACCTCCCTGCACGTGTTGTGTTTGCTGAAGGATGTCCTCCCATGTTTCCCCGTTAGTTGTGTGAAGTCTTGCTGTGAAACTCTGCTCAGGGTCATGACCATCAATCACGTGGTAAGATGCAAAGTTAGACTCGCGAACCCAAAATTCAGGCTGACCCTGACTGGGAAGCACAATGATCAATAATCATAGAATAGTACAGCACAGAAGGAGTCCATTCGGCCCATCGAGTGTGCGAGGGCTCTTTCGAAGAGATAACCAGTGTGTCCCACTCGACCGCTCTTTCCACATATCCCCGCAATTTTTTTCTTCAAGTATTTATCTAATTTCCTTTTGAAGGCTACTATTGAATCTCTATCTACCACCCTATCAGGCAGCGCAGCGCGTTCCAGATCCTAACCACTCGTTGTATAAAAAAGTTCCCCCTCATGTCGCCTCTGGTTCTTTTACCAATCACCTTGCATCTGTGCCCTCTCGTTATCGACCCTTCAGCCATTGGCAACTGTTTCTCTTTATTTACTATCTAATCCCATTGTGAAATTAAACACTTCTATCAAATCTCTTCTTGACCTTCTCTGCTCTAAGGAGAAAATTCCCACCTAACTGTAATCCCTCTCCAAAGTCTTCTCATCCATCCTAAAGTGGTGCCCTGAATTTGGACACGTTACTCCAGCTGGGGCCGAACTGGTGTTTTATGTAGGTTTAGTAAAACTTCCTGGCTTTTGTACTCTATGCCTCTGTTTATAAAGCCCAGGATCCCATATGCTTTATAAAATCCTTTGTTAACTTGTTCTGCCACCTTCAAAGATTTGTGCACAAACACCCCCCAGATCTCTCCTCGTGCACCCCCTTTAAAATTGTATCATTTAGCATGTATTGTCTCGCTTCATTCTTCCTACCAAAATGGATCGTTCACAATATTAGGGTATTTCTGTGTCCCTGATGAATTTAGGGAATTGTGGATAAAGTATATTATCCAATAATCCAATAGAGATGAGATTCTATAAAACCACATGCCGATGAAAGCGGATTTGGTCTGGTTTGTGATTTACTTTTCATGTTTCTCAATCTGATCTTGGTCCACACTTCAGTTTGTGCCTTGGGGACCTCGGGGCCCCTATACTCACAGTGATGGGCGTCTCTCCTGCTCCATTCCCCAATGGTGGCCATGTGACAGAACCAGTTACTGGGATAAACCTCCCGCTGTTCCACTTCCTGCCTTCACTTCTCATCAGATGGCTGTGGGCAGGAGTCGGCACACCTGCTGCTTGGGGTTGGCTGGGCAATTCCTTCTGGCCCCTCCTGTTCTGAATTCCCCAGGGTGCTGTCCCTGGAGCCTCTCGTGTCGGAGCTGGGGGAGTGGGATGAGATGGGGCCCTCTGTGGGGAGTGCTCCCCAAGGGAGGTGTTGCCAGCTGCAGAGTGGTCAGTGCGGGGACTTCCTCCGCTAATGGTTCCCCCTTAGAAAAAGCCTGATTAAAATCAGCGGGTGAGAACTCGAACTCCTTGTCCCAGTGTGAGGGTTGTCCATCCGCCCCCCCCCCCCCAAAAGCATGGCCACTCGCTGTTAGACTGCAGATGAAGGGCTCAGTGTGCCTCACAGACCCTGTGTAGCCCAGGGGCTGCTGCCCTCTGAGACCCCCAGAGATCCCCAAAAAAACTCTCCGTGTCACGCTCTCTCTCTGTTACAGATGGTCACCGCATGCGCGATGCAGGCCTTTCACGGACTTTTTGTCGCCAAACCTAACTCCGCGATCCTGACGGCAGAGCTCAATGCACAGATTATAACCGTGAGTACAGCCCCCGCCCCGTGGGGGTCGGGTATGGTGGGAGGGGTAATGGTGACCCTGGGAGGGGTCGGTGGGTACAATGACCCTGGGAGGGGTCGGGTGGTAACGGTGACCCTGGGAGGGGTCGGGTGGTAATGGTGACCCTGGGAGGGGTCGGGTAACGGTGACCCTGGGAGCGATGGGGCAGGATACGATGCCCCTGGGAGGGGTCGGGCAGGGTACAAGTGACTCTAGGTGGGTAGGGTGGGGTTCGGCAGTGATGCTGGAGCTTGTGACCATCAGTAGTATTTGGCTGTCTGCTGTGTTTCCCCCGCAGGCTCTGTACGATTACCTGCCGAGTGTCAATGACCTGCAGCCCTTTCTGGCCTGGCTCACCGTCATGGAGAAAGCTCACATCAACCTGTCCAGGTAACAACCCCAGCTTACAGTCAGAGCCCCCGGGGGAGGCGGGAGAGGGGTTTATTGCAGGGTCTGTGGGAGGGGGTTTATTGTGGGACCTGTGGGAGGGGTTTATTGCAGGGTCTGTGGGAGGGGGGTTTATTGCAGGGTTCTGTGGGAGGGGGTTTATTGTGGGGTCTGTGGGAGGGGGTTTATTGTGGGGTCTGTGGGAGGAGTTTATTGCGAGGTCTGTGGGAGGGGGGTTTATTGTGGGGTCTGGGTGGGGGGTTTATTGCGGGATCTGTGGGAGGTGGTTTATTGTGGGGTCTGTGGGAGGAGTTTATTGCGAGGTCTGTGGGAGGGGGTTTATTGTGGGATCTGTGGGAGGGGTTTATTATAGGAACTGTGCTCTTTGCTCGCGAACGTGCCCTTTGACCCTCGAGCACACCCACTCTGACCTCCTGTTGTTAGGTTACAGGGTTCGCTGTGTTTGGCTCATCTCCCTCGTCTCTTCTCCACTGCCGTCAGTTGCCTTCTGTCTCCACACACACAGCTGGTCGCTGCCGCAGCAGACACCATGAAGGTGGGTCGGAGTCTTTCTGAGGGGCAGTCTCTCCCAGACACTAAATATTGATATGGGAATAATGAGGGGTGCAGGGAAGGGGTCGGTACCGGTGCAGTTTTTGACTGAAGTTTTTGAGCAAGTAAGAGTCTGGTTAATGCACACAGCCCATTGTGGCCTGAAACAGTGATTGGAATTGTGTGGGTTGGTATTTGAGGGGTGGGGGCAGGGGTGATGAATGGATCAGCTCCTGCCTGTGGGCTCCCCGACACCCCTAGTGTAGGGGCACCCCCATTCACTCAGTGAGGGTCTGAGCCGCAAACATCATATTCAGCTAGCCATCTGTGCTGAGGCACTGCCCCATCAAACACTCCCAGGGCCAGTACAGCACGGGTTAGATACTTAGTAAAGCTCCCTCTACACTGTCCCATCAAAAATTCCCAGAGCAGGTACAGCACGGGTTAGATACTTAGTAAAGCTCCCTCTACACTGTCCCATCAAACACTCCCAGGGCAGATACAGCACGGGGTTAGATACTTAGTAAAGCTCCCTCTACAATGTCACATCAAACACTCCCAGGGCAAGTACAGCACAGGGTTAGATACAGAGTAATGCCCCCTCTATACTGCCCCATCCAATACTCCCAGGGCAGGTACATTCCTGGCCCTGACTTTGTTGAGTTGTAATTGAGGTTTGTGGTTGCTGTTTATTCAGGTGGTGCTGAGAGACTGCGTGGCTCCATTCGCAGCTGATATCGGAGTCTTTGTTTCATCCTCCCCCTCAGAACCTGCCTCCTACATCTGGAAGATGTTCAGGTGAGATGTTCGAGTTCTTAATGTGTGTGTGTGTGTGTGTGTGTGGAGTCGCGGGAGGGTGATTGTGGTCTCTGGGTATCAACCCCTCTGGGTTCTCACTGAGCATGTATATCCCATCGCCAATTTATTCATAGAAAAGTAAATCTGATTGGCTGCACGGTTTAGTGTGCTGTGATTGGCTGCACGGTTTGGTGTGCTGTGATTGGCTGCACGGTTTGGTGTGCTGTGATTGGCTGCCCGGTTTGGTGTGCTGTGATTGGCTGCCCGGTTTGGTGTGCTGTGATTGGCTGCCCGGTTTAGTGTGCTGTGATTGGCTGCACAGTTTAGTATGCAGCAGAGGAGGACAAAGGGTTTGATTGGGGCAGGGAAAATAGATCACGAGAGGAAGCTTGCAGGGAACACTAAGACAGACTGCAAAAGCTTCTATAGATATGTAAAGAGAAAAAGGTTAGTAAAGACAAACGTAGGTCCCCTGCAGTCAGAATCAGGGGAAGTCATAATGGGGAACAAAGAAATGGCAGACCAATTGAGCAAGTACTTTGGTTCGGTATTCACTGAGGAGGACACAAACAACCTTCCGGATATAAAAGGGATCAGAGGGTCTCGTAAGAAGGAGGAACTAAGGGAAATTCTTATTAGTCGGGAAATCGTGTTGGGGAAATTGATGAGATTGAAGGCCGATAAATCCCCAGGGCCTGATGGACTGCATCCCAGAGTACTTAAGGAGGTGGCCTTGGAAATAGCGGATGCATTGACAGTCATTTTCCAACATTCCATAGACTCTGGATCAGTTCCTATGGAGTGGAGGGTAGCTAATGTAACCCCACTTTTTAAAAAAGGAGGAAGAGAGAAAACAGGGAATTATAGACCGGTCAGCCTGACCTCAGTAGTGGATAAAATGATGGAATCAATTATTAAGGATGTCATAGCAGCGCATTTGGAAAGAGGTGACATGATAGGTCCAAGTCAGCATGGATTTCTGAAAGGGAAATCATGCTTGACAAATCTTCTGGAATTTTTTGAGGATGTTTCCAGTAGAGTGGACAAGGGAGAACCAGTTGACGTGGTGTATTTGGACTTTCAAAAGGCTTTCGACAAGGCCCCAAACAAGAGATTAATGTGCAAAGTTAAAGCACATGGGATTGGGGGTAGTGAGTTGACGTGGATTGAGAACTGGTTGGCAGACAGGAAGCAAAGAGTAGGAGTAAATGGGTATTTTTCAGAATGGCAGGCAGTGACTAGTGGGGTTCCGCAAGGTTCTGTGCTGGGGCCCCAGCTGTTTACATTGTACATTAATGATTTAGACGAGGGGATTAAATGTAGTATCTCCAAATTTGCGGATGGCACTAAGTTGGGTGGCAGTGAGCTGTGAGGATGATGCTATGAGGCTGAAGAGTGACTTGGATAGGTTAGGTGAGTGGGCAAATGCATGGCAGATGAAGTATAATGTGGATAAATGTGAGGTTATCCACTTTGGTGGTAAAAACAGAGTCACAGACTATTATCTGAATGGTGACAGATTAGGAAAAGGGGAGGTGCAACGAGACCTGGGTGTCATGGTACATCAGTCATTGAAGGTTGGCATGCAGGTACAGCAGGCGGTTAAGAAAGCAAATGGCATGTTGGCCTTCATAGCGAGGGGATTTGAGTACAGGGGCAGGGAGGTGTTGCTACAGTTGTACAGGGCCTTGGTGAGGCCACACCTGGAGTATTGTGTACAGTTTTGGTCTCCCAACTTGAGGAAGGACATTCTTGCTATTGAGGGAGTGCAGCGAAGGTTCACCAGACTGATTCCCGGGATGGCGGGACTGACCTATCGAGAAAGACTGGATAAACTGGGCTTGTATTCACTGGAGTTCAGAAGAATGAGAGGGAATCTCACAGAAACGTTTAAAATTCTGACGGGTTTAGACAGGTTAGATGCAGGAAGAATATTCCCAATGTTGGGGAAGTCCAGAACCAAGGGTCACAGTCTAAGGATAAGGGGTAAGCCATTTAGGACCGAGATGAGGAGAAACTTCTTCACCCAGAGAGTGGTGAACCTGTGGAATTCTCTACCACAGAAAGTAGTTGAGGCCAATTCACTAAATATATTCAAAAAGGAGTTAGATGTAGTCCTTACTACTAGGGGGATCAAGGGGTATGGCGAGAAAGCAGGAATGGGGTACTGAAGTTGCATGTTCAGCCATGAACTCATTGAATGGCGGTGCAGGCTCGAAGGGCCGATTGGCCTACTCCTGCATCTATTTTCTATGTTTCTATGATTGGCTGCACGGTTTAGTGTGCTGTGATTAGCTGCACGGTTTAGTGTGTTGTGATTGGTTCAATGGTTTAGTGTGCTGTGATTGGCTGCACGGTTTAGTGTGCTGTGATTGGCTCCATGGTTTAGTGTGTTGTGATTGGCAGCACGGTTTAGTGTGCTGTGATTGGCTGCACATTTTAGTGTGCTGTGATTGGCTGCACGGTTTAGTGTGCTGCGATTGGTTATGTTCTCTGTGATGCTGTGTTGATTGGCTGCGGTTTGCATTGTAGAGTGGTGGAGGACGGCTTGGCCTATCGGTTCTACGCTGCCTGGGCCTTCGTTCTGCAGGTTCTTGGCACTTTCTTCGAGGTCATCGGATCACAAGCCTACCCAGTGATGAAGCAGGTGAGAGCAGGGCGGGAAACAGCTAGAGAGAGAGAGAGAGCGGGGCGGGAACAGCTGGAGAAAGAGAGAGAGAGAGAGAGAGAGAGAGAGCGGGGCGGGAACAGCTGGAGAAAGAGAGAGAGCGGGCGGGAACAGCTGGAGAGAGAGAGCGGGTGGGAACAGCTGGAGAGAGAGAGAGAGAGAGAGAGAGCAAGCGGGGCGGGAACAGCTGGAGAGAGAGAGTGGGGCGGGAAACAGCTAGAGAGAGAGAGAGAAGGGCGGGAACAGCTGGAGAGAGAGAGCAGGGCGGGAAACAGCTAGAGAGAGAGAGAGAGAAGGGCGGGAACAGCTGGAGAGAGAGAGCGGGGCGGGAACAGCTGGAGAGCGGGGAAACAGCTGGAGAGTGGGCGGGAACAGGTCTTGCCGATGCTCTGGCCCTGGGTTTTGCTGATTATCAGGCAGTGTTTCTCCACGATACTGAAGCTGTCTCTGTCTCTGTTTTCAGTGTCTGCAGGCTCTATGTGATCTGCGAGCGACTCCACATTTCCCCTACATTGGCGAGCTGGAGCAGGCGGTGGGAATAGCGGTGGAGAGCATGGGGCCTGAAGCTGTCCTGCAGGCGATCCCCCTACAGATCGATGGCACTGAGTGAGTGACGCTGTCCAGGGAAGGGGATTAATGCCCACGGGATTAAAGGGACAGTGACAGTCTGGATTCAAAATTGGATAAGGGACAGAAAGCAGAGAGCAGTGGTGAACAATTGTATTTCAGACTGGAGGGAGTATACATTGCTGTCCCCCAGGAGTCAGTATTAGGACTACTGCTCTCTTTAGTATGTATTAATGACCTGGACTTGGGTACATAGGGCATAATTTCACAGTTTACGAATAATACAAAAGTCAGAAATGTCGGAAACAATGAGGAAGATGCTAACAGACATCAGGAGGACCGAGACAGACTGGTGAAATGAGCAGACACGTGGCAGATGAAATTTAATGCAGAGAAGTGTGAAGTGACGCATTTTCAAAAGGGAATTGGATAAATATTTCAAGGGAACTAATTTCCAAGCAATGGGGAAAGAGAAGGCAGTGGGATTAATTGTACAGCTCCATCAAAGAGCGGGACCGAATTGGACCAAATAATTCTGTGAAGGAGTGTAAATCCATCCATGCAAAGTGGGTTTGGGGGATGCTGGGCCCAGTGTCCAGCTTTCAACAAACTCCCGGGCTCAGTTCCGGAAATATGGGAAACATTCAAATCATTTTCCATCAATAGTGACATCCCGTCCTGTCTCTAAAACCCTCTTTTCCCCCCCCCCCTCCCCCGGTGGTCTCCTCTCTCCCCCTCCCCCGGTGGTCTCCTCTCCTCCCCCCCCCCCCCCCCCCCCCCCATCGGTGTCCCAGTGTCTCCGTGAGTTGGCTTCCTTCAGCGATCTCACCGATTGTATATTGTGGCCTTTAGTTCCCCACTTGTGCAGAGTGGGTTTGCGTCCTGGCCATGGGCTCTTTAACACCAAGTGGAGGGGATTATCGGACAGTCGCTGTGCAGTTTTCCTCAGATCTCAGAATATTTTGGCACTTTTGCTAAATGCTGTTGAATTCTCGTGGATGCTGAAAGTGCTGACTGGGATTCAATACTGATCCATAGATTTGTAGGGTAAGGGTATCATGGATCTGGATTAAACAGAGGTAAATGGGGTTGAGGTATGTATCACCCATGATCTCGTTGAATGGCGGAACAGGGTCGAGGGGCTGAATGGCTTTCTCCTGTTCCTATGTTCCTTTGGGTTGCGCCAGCAATAATTATGTGGTACTGTATCCAGTGGGAGAGGGAGCTGGGGGAGATCTGTTCTCTCCCTGGGGTGGGGGAGGTCTGTGTCTCTCCCTGTGGCTCTCCTTGTGCTCCCTGCTGTGGCTCCCACTGGGGTGGGGGAGGTCTGTACTCTCCCTGTGTCTCTCCCTGTGCTCCCCCTGGGGTGGGGAAGGATATTCTGCAGTCTGTGAGGCCGAGGGGTTGAAGGTAAAGCAGCCCCTAGCCACCTGGTGCCTGTGATATTTGGGGTTCGGGTGGTGTTTGTGTTGCACTGGGTTCAATCTCGTGTCTTTTATTTTAGGGAGCGGTTCGACTTCCCTCGGAGCTGGCTTGTCCCAGTGATCCGAGACCACGTCAGACACACACAGCTCGCATTCTTCAACAAGTACTTCCTGCCTTTGGCAGCTCGACTCAAGAACAGAGGTACCGAGGGGGCTTGCTTCTCCGGGGGCCGTGCCGACCCGGGGTGGGGGGGGGGGGGGGGCGCGTGGTGACCCAGGGAGGGGGTGGGGGGAATGGGGAGCGTAGGGCGGGTTGGGGGAATGGGGAGCGGGTGGAGGGGATGGGGATAGGTTGTGCGGGGGGAGCGGAGGGGGGGTGGGATGGGGAGTTGTTGAGGGATGGGATAGGGAGCGGGCGGGCTGTGGGTATTTAGCTGGGTCTGCCTGTGGGTCGAGTCTACAGGCAGCATAAATCCTGCTGTACCACGATCTGTGCCTGTGTCTTGGGTGGAGAGCGAGAGCTGCATTGAGGGCCGATCGCAGCCTTTCTCCTTAACTCCAGCTTTTAAATGCCTCTGTGCGTCCCTGTGCTGAGCTGATTCTGTTTCTCTGATTGTGCTGCCTGTGTGCTCCCTGTGTTGAGCTGATTCTATTTGTCTCTCCAGCTCTAGAACTCGCTCAGTCTGATCGACCCATTGAAGCAAAAATCTATGACACGTTGCAGTGGCAGGTAAGGCCCAGCAGGTGGAGCCAGAGACAGCAGTCAATCAATGTAGACTCATACCTATGGGCCCAACTTTGGCCATGACTTGCATCAATTTTTTTGGAGTAAGTTGTTTTTTCTGGCGTAAGTTTAAAAAAAATGCCATTTTCCCCCCAAAATTTGCTCCAGAGTAAGTCAGTCAGGTACGATTTTTTTTAGGTCAGTTTTTTCAAGAGGGGTGTTCCCAGACACGCGCCAGTTTTGGCCATTTATGCCACTTTGGCCAGCTAAAACTTACTCCAAATCAACTTAGGTCAGGGTATGTGGCCAGCTCTGAAAAACCTTGCGGGCAGTGAAGAAAAAGCAGCGCACATTAGGGTAGGGATAGGGGAGGGAAGGGAACTGGAGAGGACCTCAACAACCAAGCACCAAACATTGCAAGGAAAAGCTCAAACAATTAAAATACTAATAAAAATGAAGTAAATCCTACCGGAGAAATGTGAGCTGCTGGCCACAATGTCACTGGGTGGGGGTAGGGGTAGGTAGGTAGCCAGAGAGAGAGAGATGCTGGTGTACAAAACACTCTTTTCCGCGCCCCCCCCCCCCCCTCGCAAAACTCTCCTCCTACCACCTACCATTCCCTCCCCCTCCCCAATACACTCTTGATCTTCCTTCCCCCCCCCAATCAAAACTCTCAAGCACAACCAATAAATAAAAAATAAAACTGAAGTCCTACCTCGTCCGGGCACTCAGCGGGCCGGCCAGCCGGTGCGGGTGGCTACTCGGCCGGGGGTAGGGTGCGGCGAGATCGGGGCATCCCTTCGGCCGGGGAAAGGGGCTGCGAGCATCGGGTCCCGCTCACAACCCGCAGGACACGCTGGGAGGGCAGGAGCATGCGCGCAGATGCCGGCACTGGCCCCCCCACTTCAGAATGCACGCCACGCCAGGACTCCGGGGACTCGGAAGAGCGGCCAGGATGGGGCCCCCTTTTTCCGGCACCCTTTCCAGTGCGCAAAGTTGCCGCACTTACCTTAGGGGTTGGGCAAAGTTGGGCCCATAGAATGGTTTCAGCGCGAAGGAAGGCCACTCGGCCCATTGAGTCCTTGCCGACTCTCAGCTAGTCCCACGTCCCTGCCCTTTCCCCGTAGCCCAGCAAATTTGTTTCCTTCAGATAATTATCCAACTTTCTTTTGAAGATAAAATTGAGTCTGCCTCCACCACCCTTTCAGGCAGTGCATTCCAGATTCTTGCGTCGCCTTTGGTTCTTCTGCCGATCACCTTAAATCTGTGGCCTCTGGTTCTCGACCCTTCTGTCAATGGGAACAGTTTCTCTCTCTCTACTCTGTCCAGCCCCCTCAAATCTCTTCTCAATCTCCTCTGCTCCAAGGCGAAAACCCTAGCTTCTCCAGTCTATCCACGGAACTGAAGTCCTCCATCCCTGGAATCATTCTCGTGAATCTTTTCTGCACCCTCTCTAAGGCCTTCACACCCTTCCTTAAAGTGCGGTGCCCAGAATTGGACACAATACTCCAGTTGGGGCCGAACCAGTGTTTTATAAAGGTTCATCATCATTTTCATATTTTTGTACTCTATACTTCTATTTATGAAGCCCAGGATCTGTAAGCCTTTTTAACTGCTTTCTCAACCAGCCCTACCACCTTCAACGAGTTGTGCACATATACTCCAGGTCTCTCTGTTCGTGCACCCCTTTAGGATTGTACCATTTAGTTTATATTGCCTTTCCTTCTTCATTCTACCAAAAAGCATCACTTCACACTTTTCTGCATTCAATTTCATCTGCCACATGTCCGCCCATTCCACCATCCTATCTATGTCGTCCTGAAGTCTATCACTATCCTCCCCACTGTTCACGATACTTCCAAGTTTTGTGTCATCTGCAAATTTTGAAATTGTGCCCTGTACACCCACATCCAAATCATTAATGTATATCAAGAAAAGCAGTGGTCTTAGAACCGACCCCTGGGGAACACCACTGTAAACCTTCCTCCAGTCCGAAAAACAACCGTTCACCACTACTCTCTGTTTCTTGTCACTTAACCAATTTCGTATCCATGCTGCCACTGTCCCTTTTATTTCATGGGCTTCATCTTTGCTGGCAGCCTATTATAGAAACATAGGAAATAGGTGCAGGAGTAGGTCATTCGGCCCTTCGAGCCTGCACCACCATTCAATATGATCATGGCTGATCATGCAACTTCAGTACCCCACTCCCGCTTTCTCTCCATACCCCCTGATCCCCTTAGCTGTAAATGTACCTGCATGCCTACCTTCAGTGACTGATGTACTATGACACCCAGGTCTCTTTGCACCTCCCCTTTTACTAATCTGTCACCATTATGTGTCGAACGCCTTTTGTAAATCCATGTACACCACTTCAACCGCATTGCCCTCATCAACCCTCTCTGTTACCTCGTCAAAAAACTCGATCAAGTCGGTTAAACACGATTTGCTTTAAACGAATCGGTGCTGGCTTTCCTTAATTTATCCACACTTGTCCAAGTGACTGTTAATTGTGTCCCTGATTACTGATTCTAAAAGCTTCCCCACTACCGAGGTTAAACTGACTGGCCTGTCGTTGCTGGGTTTAGCCTTACAGACTTTTTTGAACAATTCTCCAGTCCTCTGGCACCACCCCGTACCTAAGTATCATTGTAAGATTATGGCCAGTACCTCCGTAATTTCTGCCCTCAGCAACCGAGGATGCATCCCATTCGCTCCTGGTCATTTATCTATTTTAATTACATTCATCTTTTCTTGTACCACTTTATTAATTTTTATCCTATCTGGCTGGGCTGTCCGGGGTTGTAGCAAGGGAAGGACTTCACACTTATCCCGGGGGCTGTTCCGGTCTGTCGGGTGCTGGGCTGGGCCGGGCTAGGTCAGGGGCCAGGCTGGGTCGGGGGCCAGGTCGAACTGCTCTTTCACTTGGGTCTGAATCCAGCCTAGACAAGTTCCCTCTGTCAGTCTGTGGATGGGTGAGTGACTATGTCGCAAGTTTGCACAGTACCGGGCAAAAAGCTACTGACAATTTATTAAATGCCCCATTTTATTCAGCGTGAGTAGTGATTGTGGAGCACAGACTCACAATGACACACAAGCTGAGGGCTCTGTGATATTCAAGGGTATTGTATTGTGGAATGTTAACGTGCCTGATAGATTGTTAGATGTGCTGGGAGTGTTTGATGGGACAGTGCAGAGTGAGCTTTACTCTGTATCTAACCCGTGCTGTACCTGCCCTGGGAGTGTTTAATGGGACAGTGTAGAGTGAGCTTTACTCTGTATCTAACCCGTGCTGTACCTGCCCTGGGAGTGTTTGATGGGACAGTGTAGAGTGGGATTTACTCTGTATCTAACCCGTTATGTACCTGTCCTGGGAGTGTTTGATGCAACAGTGTAGAGGGAGTTTTACTCTGTATCTAACCCCGTGCTGTACCTGCCTTGGGAGTGTTTGATGGGACAGTGTAGAGGGAGCTTTACTCTGAATCTAACCCATGCTTGACCTGCCCTGGGAGTGTTTGATGCAACAGTGTAGAGGGAGTTTTACTCTGTATCTAACCCCGTGCTGTACCTTGCCTGGGAGCGATGGGCCAGGGGCCACGGGAATCTTTGGGTCTTTGCCACTTTCACTCGCGGTGGATGAGGACCGGTGTTGTCCCTTGTAATTGGGGCATGGACCATTTACTGCTCACTTTAACCTTTGGGTTTTGTTTAGATTTGGACAATGCTGCCAGGATTCTGCACTAAACCCACAGACACAGTGGTGGCATTTAAAGGTATGGCGAGGACCCTGGGCACGGCCATCAGTGACCGGCCAGACCTTCGACTCACCATCTGCCAGGCTCTCCGGACGCTGATCAGCAAAGGCTGTGAGATCGGTGAGTGGCGGCCTCGGTATCAGAGATTTCCCCCGTGCAAACACTGCAGGAGTTCCTGAATCCCTCTGATCCTTATCCAATCCCAGCCTGATCCCGATCCCAATCCAATTCCAATATGTATCCAGTCTCAATCCGATCCCAATCCCAGCCTTATCCGATCCCAATGCAATTCATATCCAATCCCGCACTCAGTCAGCAGAAGCCACTGTCCCTCCGACCCACCATCCGAGGGAACCCTGTCCCTCCGACCCACCATCCGAGGGAGCCCTGTCCCACCGACCCACCATCCGAGGGAACCCTGTCCCTCCGACCCACCATCCGAGGGAGCCCTGTCCCTCCGACCCACCATCTGAGGGAGCCCTGTCCCACCGACCCACCATCTGAGGGAGCCCTGTCCCTCCGACCCACCATCCGAGGGAGCCCTGTCCCTCCGACCCACCATCCGAGGGAGCCCTGTCCCTCCGACCCACCATCCGAGGGAGCCCTGTCTCCGACCCACCATCCGAGGGAGTCCTGTCCTTCCGACCCGTCAACCAGGAAAGTTGCACCCTGCCCTGTCCCATTAACTGGGAGGAAGCTCAGACTCTGGAGCAGGGAGAATTGCTGTGGTGGTTGTGGGATGAGGCAGACTGGGGGGCAGGGTGGTTCTGGTTGGGAGTGGGACAGTTCTACCCATTGTCAATGGGAGCTGTTAAACTGCGCGGAGAGCACGCAGTTCAAGTGTCTGAGTGGATGTCAACACTTGTCATTTGCTTTTAATTCTTCCAGAGACAGACCGGGCTGAAGTGAGTCGATTTGCCAAGAACTTCCTGCCAATCCTGTTCAATGTTTATAGCACGGAGCCAGTCAGTGGGGAGAGTGCAGCCTACAGGCTGCCCGTACTGGACACGGTCAAAGTCTACCTGACCCTAACTGACCAGCAGGTGAGTTCACCAACACAGGGCTGCAAACATTCAGCAACGCGCGTCTGATTAGTGTGGACAACCTTCCTGGGTTCAGTCTGTGATTGGAGCTCAGCTCACACGCTCTCACAGTCTTATACTCCGTCACATGAGCCTCATACACAGGTGGGGGAGGGGGGCTGGGAGCGTGGGGGAGGGAGGCTGGGAGCGTGGCGGAGGGGGGCTGGGAACTTGGGGGAGGGGGCTATGGCTAAGCAGGGAGTTATGGGGGAGGGGGCTGAGCGAGGAGTTGTGGGGGAGGGGGCTGAGCGGGGAGTGTGGGGGAGGGGGCTGAGCGGGGAGTGTCGGGGAGGGGGCTGAGCGAGGAGTTGTGGGGGAGGGGGCTGAGCGGGGAGTTGTGGGGGAGGGGGCTGAGCGGGGAGTATCGGGGAGGGGGCTGAGCGAGGAGTTGTGGGGAGGGGGCTGAGCAGGGAGTGTGGGGGAGGGGGCTGAGCGGGGAGTGTGGGGACTGAGCGGGGAGTGTCGGGGAGGGGGCTGAGCGAGGAGTTGTGGGGAGGGGGCTGAGCAGGGAGTGTGGGGGAGGGGACTGAGTTGCCGTTCTGAGTTGGGTATGAAAGGAATTGTGTGTCATGGAGTGAGATTTATCTGCCCGGGATTGATGCTGTCACTGAGCACAGACCAATGTAATCCATTGCATGCTTCATCCCCTGCCGATCTTTGACAGCTGGTGTGTGGATTCTTGGACAAGGCCAGAGAGAAACTGACGAATTCAGAGGGTTCGGAGTTTACACGGTAAGGAGAGCACCTACAGGAGGCGGAGCCTGTGGCTGTGGGCGGGTCCCGGCAGACTGCCCCGACGGCGGGTCCCGGCAGACTGCCCCGACGGCGGGTCCCGGGACACTGCCCAGACGGCGGGTCCCGGCAGACTGCTCCCACGGCGGGTCCTGGGACACGGCCCAGACGGCGGGTTCCAGCTCACTGACCGGGGAGCACATCCCGGGACATATAGGCATTGTAAGGGCCACGGTTTCTGGTGATTTTCTCTCCAATGATGTGGTTGGGTTCATTTACTCTAGTGTTATGTTTTTCAAATAGTCGTTGAGTAAGATTATTGTATTTGTCACTAAATTAAAATTGAAACAATATTTCTTATAAAGACTAAAATTTAGGAGACCAGACTGAAATGATTTAATTCCCAGGACTAAAATAACACTGGTTTTCTCTGAACTTGCGGTTTTTCCAACAGGATGTCAGTAATGGATCTGATTGTGGCGATGGCGCCCATGGCTGATGAGCCCAGTATGTGTAACATTTACCAGACCATTCTCCCATTCCTGCAGGTAAGCAGTGACTTTACTGGTCTCCACTCGACAGAACCTCAGCCACGCTGGACGTTATTTATCCAATGTCCAAGAATTGACTGCGGCAATAGTCAAGTCCCTGGAGCAGCTGACCGGCCTGTGGGTCAGAGGGTGTCTCCAAACAGGAGTGTTGTGCCAGATCGAACTGCAGGTTGAACATCCCTTATCCGGAACCCTCGGGACCTGGCCTGTGCCGGATAAGGGATTTTTCTGGACGAGGGGAGGTCATGTTAAATTGAATGGTACAGGTACTAAGCAAGGGAATATTGGGTCTGGGAATGCGGCAGAGAGACCTGGGGGGGCAGTGGATCGCGGGGTCAGGCCAGCGATTGCGGGAGTCGGCAGCGAGGAAGGACTTCAATTTGTTGATGTGGGAGTTCTGTGCATGCGCCACCCAGTGGCCGGGAATGGTTCTGGACGAGAGTGTTCTGGACAAGGAAGGTTCAACCTGTACTGGGATCTCTGGCTTACTGACACTGGGGATATTTTTTTTTGAAGAGTTGGATATATTTAGCGTCTTTGACGGCCACCAGACATCTCAAAGCACTTTACAGCTAATTGAGTACTTTTGGAGTGTAGTCACTGTTGTAATGTAGGAAACACGGCAGCCAATTTGTACACAGCAATGTGATAATGACCAGATAATCTGTTTTTGATATGTTTGAGGGATAAATATTGGCCCCAAGACACCGGGGATAACTCCCCTTCTCTTCTTCAAAATAGTGCCTTGGGATCTTTTACATCCACCTGAGAGAGCAGACGGGGCCTCGGTTTAATGTCTCATCCTGAAAGCCGGCACCTCCGACAGTGTAGCACTCCCTCAGCACTGCACTGGAGTGTCAGTCTGCATTTTTGTGCTCAAGTCCCTGGAGTGGCTTCTGACTCAGAGGCAAGGGTGCTACCCACTGAGCCACAGCTGACACTGTTACACAGTTACAAGAAGAAATGCTCCTGGGCAGGAGGGTTGACCATACTTGAGGTTTTCATGTATAAATTATATTGTAAGTTTGGGCAGTGTCTAGAAAAACTTAATGTATTAAACGTTTTACATCTGTGTGCATTTGCTATCAACTTTAGCCATTAAATTCCTATTACACCTTCCCGCCCCGCCAGAGGCACTGCTCCACCACCACTGCTGGGAAGTA
The DNA here is from genome assembly GCF_044704955.1 of Pristiophorus japonicus. Taxonomy (NCBI): domain Eukaryota; kingdom Metazoa; phylum Chordata; class Chondrichthyes; family Pristiophoridae; genus Pristiophorus; species Pristiophorus japonicus. The sequence continues at coordinate 227,058,812 of NC_091979.1, read as the reverse complement.
TAATTAGACACCACAAGTTTACATAAGCACTTTCATTTAATGAGGCCATAAGAATTTATAATATAAATATAAAAATAAGGACAGAATGTGTGACAATTCTGTCTGGGGAGCTGATCCAATCTCTCCACACTCCCGCTTTCACCTGAAGTCTACACAAGGTCTTGTTCCCAGGTATAATGTCCCAGGAGGAAGTAAGCAAAGTCACTGCAGGAACTGAGAACCTGTGTTATGCAGAAGAAGCAATGAACTGGCTCTCCCGCCCTGCATTGAAATACAAGATTCTGAGGGGGATTGACAGGGTAGATGCTGAGAGGCTGTTTCCCCTGGCTGGAGTGTCTAGGACCAGGGTGCTCAGTCTCAGGATAAGGGGTGGACCATTTAAGACTGAGATGAGGAGGAATTTCTTTACTCAGAGGGTTGTGAATCTTTATAATTCTCTGCCCCAAAAGACTGTGAATACTGTGTCGTTGAGTATATTCAAGACTGAGATAGATAGATTTTTGGACTCTTAAGGGAATCGAGGGATATGGGGATCGGGCGGGAAAGTGAAGTTGATCTTATGGAATGGCGGAGCAGGCTCGAGGGGCTGTATGGCCGATTCTTGCTTCGAATTCTTACGTTCTTATGTTAGCCGCCCTCCGCCTGACTGTTGGTGTCTGTGATCTGACTAACCTGGTTGAATTTTGTGAGGAGGTCACTATCATGGTAGATATGGGAGTGTTTATGGATGTTATTTATACGGACTTCCAGAAGGCATTCGATAAGGTTCCACATAAGAGACTGACAGGAAAAATGGAATTGGATGCCACCTATTGACCTGGGTAGGGAATTGGCTAGGCAGTAGGAGAGAGAGGAGGGATAACTGGTATGTACTCAACTCGACAGGATCTGACTAGTGGTGTCCTCCAAGGATCTGTACTGGGAATCAGCTTTTCACTGTATTTACCAATGAATTGGATGAAGGTCTCGAGTGCCATATATCCAAGATTGCTGATGATGCTAAATTAGGCGGCACACTAAATAGTATAGATAGGAGCAGAAAGCTGCAATGGAACATTGATTGATTAAGTGAGTGGGCAGAACTCTGCCGGATGGTGTTCAATCTGGGAAGTGTGAGATCATCCACTTTGGACCCAAGAAAGATAGATCAGAGTATTTTCTAAATGGTGAGAAGCTATGAACTGGAGGATCAGAGAGATTTAGTGGTCCAAGTACAGAAATCACAAAAAACCTGTGAACGGGTACAAAAAATAATTTAAAAAAACGAATGGAATGTTGACCTTGATCTCAAGAAGGCTGGAATACAAAGGATGGAAGTTGTGTTACAGGTGTACAGAGCTCTGTTCAGACCCCATCTGGACTAACTGCATCCAGTCCTGGGCCCCACTCCTCAGGAAGGATATATTGGCCTTGGAGGGGAGCAGCGCAGATTCACCAGAATGGTACCCAGAGCTAAAAGGGTTAAATTATGAGAACAGGAAATTATGAGAACAGGTCTTGTCTGCCTTTGAGTAATTGAGGTAATTAAGATGATTAAAAGATTTGATACGGTAGATAGAGAGAAACTATTTCCCTGGTGGGACGAGTCCAGAACGGGGTGGGGAGCAGGGGGGGGGGGGGGGGGGATAAGCTTCAGGGGTGATGTCAGGAAGCATTTCTTCACACAGTGTAGTGAAAATCTGGAACTCTTTCTAACCCCCGCCCCCCGCAAAAATTGTTGAGGCTGGGGGTCAATTCAAAACTCAATATGTAAACAGACGGGTAAATGACTTCAAACCTAATAACCGGATTTGACGAGGGTATTGAGGGTTACGGAACCAAGGCGGGTGGATAGAGTTGGGATACAGATCAGCCATGATCTAATTGAATAGTGGAGCAGTCCTGTTCCGATGTTCCTATTTGTTTCTGTGTGATCGGCCCGTCTGTGTCTGTGATCAGCCCGTCTGTGTCTGCAGTCTGTGAATGTCTGCAGCCTGTCTGCCTCTGCGGTCTGACTGCTGTTTGCCTCTTTCTGTGCCAGAGCAAAGACCACCGAGTCCAAAAGAAAGCCTATCGTATCCTGGAGGAGATCTGTGGTGGAGACAAGGAGCCATGTAGACAGTTTGTTCACAAGCGGTTGGAGGAGTTGAAGCAGACACTGCTGGGATCCCTAAAGAGTGTGGCGTCTCCTGCCAAGAGGGTGAGCGGGGCGGTGAAAGGAGCTAGCCTCCCATCTGTGTGAATGGGCTATTGAGACAACCAAGGAGTTAAGTGTCAGCTTCCTACGGTGGATCTCTTATTCACGTTTATTTTCTCTCTCTCCAGCCAAGGTTGAAGTGTCTGATCCATATTGTCAAGCAGCTTTCTGAGGAACACCAGGAATTCATTATAGCGCTGCTTCCTGAGGTAAGACACGGTCATTGGCCCAAACAGCTTCTTTCCTTTCCAGCTCTTGGCTGACATAGTGAGTGCTGCCTAGTGGGTAGATGAGACGTTGACCTGTTCAAGTGGTTGTAGAAGATCTCATGGGACTACTGGAGGAGCAGGGAGCTCTCCCGATGTCATGGCTGACACTGCTCCCTCAACCAACACCATCAAACACAGATTAACTGCTGGTTAATCTCGGTGCTGTTTGTGGGACATGGGCACCACATTTACCCAACAACATTTAAAATCGAGGCTTTGCTTTACCAGGAGCCAATGTAGGTCAGCGAGCACAGGGGTGATGGCTGAACAAGACTTGGTGCGAGTTAGGACGTGGTCCACATAACAACAGTCACTGTACTTAAAGGAGTTATTTATGTGTGAAGTGCCTTGCGACATCTCAAAGATATAATTCAGAGCTATAGAAATGGAAGTAACTGGATCAGGGCAGAGGTCGATCTCTTGTGCTCGTGCTGTGCACGTTCCTTGTATCGCTTTGTATCAAAATGGCATAATACTGGAATCGTGCCAGTGAGTTGCTGTGATCCATCAGCGGGTAATTAGTGGAAAGTAACAATAACACTGTCACCACTGTACAGAGAGGCTGTTTATCAATGTATGCAGATTATTGATGTTTGACACACCATGGAATTAATGCTGAAACCCATTTCACCTGAAGGTTATAATCTGTATGAAAGAAGTTTCCATTGGAGCTCGAAGAAATGGCTACACCTTATTGGTGGAAATTGGAAGGGCCTTTTTGAGATTCTATGAAGACACACGGGGTGAGATTTTATCCTCAGCCATGACCGTCCCAAGTAGCAAATCATTTCTGCGTTGCATCTTAGATTGTCTGATACACTTAAATGTTGGTGCCTCCTTATAGGGAGCCCTGCAGTAGGGTGTGGGTTGGGCTGCGGGGTGGTTGAGGGGGGCTGGGGGGGTGGTTGGCCTTGGGGGTGGTTGGGGGGTTGGGATTGGTTGGGGCTATTACGGGACTTTCCTGGAGCCTCAAAGCTGCACTATGGAGCTTTGTGGTGCCACTCTTGGTTTGGGTGCAGCTTTGTGAGTTGACGAGTCCATTCCAATGTGCAGCTGGCTGGAGCTGGCCGCTTGCTGGCTTTACAATAGAAAAACCATGCATGTGTGGAAATTTGAATGGGCCGCGCAGCCCAAAAAAAAATTAAAGAGAACATTGGTCCATTCAGTGACATGGGTGCCGTTACACTGTAACAAAGGTGGGGCTGAACTCGATACTGGGGAGAGAGAATTTCACTCTGCTTCCCTTGACACCCGGTTCAGGCCCTGATACCTTGGTGCGAAGTTGGTTCAGCTTTGGCCTTGTGGAGTGTGAATGCCTGATGCACGTATTCTGACATTGCTTCAGGATCACTGAGAGGGGCTTTATGCACAGTTAGCAAATGACTGATCGGTTTACTGAGTTGTGCGCCCTGTAAATGTTCTGATGAGCCAATTTGGTTGAAAGTACAATCAGTGGCTTTCCACTCTGAGGAGAATGTGAGAGAGAAAGTTGAGCTGTAAAATTCCTGACGTGTGTGTTTGTTTGTAGAGGCTGTTCACAAGTATCTGTCGTTGGTTTACGCTGGTTTAACCGGCTCCGTTATCATGATCAGCTGCACCGTTCTTGCACTCACTCGCCTGGTGTTCGAATTCAAAGGTACGGAAACGAGAAATGTAAATAATCATTTAACAGAAGCTCTGTCCAATCTGTAACAGTCTGTTGTATCCCAGTCCTTTCATTGTGTGTGTCAATGGGAAGATTCTCTCAATCCTCTGTTTAGAAAGATGTGAAACTGTTATCTGCCATGTTTATGGGATGATTCTTGGAGTGGGAATGGCCCAGCCAGTGGGCTTGTGTCCTGTGCAATACGCGGTTTCTAATGTCAGGCTCCCTGACATTTTAGGTCGATATCTGTTGCTGGGTGTGTCTTGGGCGCTGCTTGAAGCATTCATCAGTGTGACCGGTGCAACCCATCCTTCCTTGGGGCAGAAGTAGGTGTCGGATTGTGTGTGAATTGAAGTAGGTGCTGTGGATAAGAGATTGGGGATACACTGGTTAGGAAATGCAAAAAGCCGCAGCAAGTGGCTATCAGCGGGATCTGATGGAGCACGCACTCAAAGGGACTAAAGATTCTGATTCTCGCCCTCAGATAAGATGGATGTGTCCACCATTGAGCAGCTGCTTCAGAACGTCTGCCTTCTGCTCCAATCCAAAACACGCGATGTGGTCAAATCAGCCCTGAGTTTTATCAAAGTTGTTATGTTCATCATGGACACGAGGGTTCTGGCTCAGCAGCTGCAGCTCCTGGTGCGTATCACTTGAACCCTGTAAACTGGCGCCATGCCACCTGTAACCGGCCCCGACATTAAATAAACTGTATTCTATGCCCCCCCTCCCGCTCCCTCTGCCTCCCCCCCCTCGCTCCCTCTCCCTCCCTCTCTCCTCCCCTCCTGCTCCCCTTCCCCCTCTCCTCCCCTCTTGCTTCCCCTTCCTCTCTCCCTCCCTCATCCTTTTCCTGCTCTGAATTGTTGTTCTTTCACTGGCAGATGGAGAGTATCGGCAGTATGCGGAATGATATGAGACGGCATTTCCGAGTGAAAATGAAAAATATTTTCACAAAATTCATACGCAAGTTTGGGTGAGTGCTGGAACGTAACTAGGAATAATCTCGCAGCTGGCAAATAGTGGATGGGGTTTCAGTCTGCAATAACCAGGTGACTCCCCCGCCCCTCCATCCTCCACCCCCGCCCCTCCATCCTCCACCCCCGCCCCTCCATCCTCCGCCCCCGCCCCTCCACCCTCTGCCCCCCCCAACCACACTGAGACTCTCCTGCAGCGATGTCCTGAGGCTGAGATGATTGGCCTGCCACAACCACGGCCATCTTAGTGTCGGGTATGACTCCAGCCACTGGGGAGGTTTTCCCTTGGTTGCATCTATTTGCAACACCAGATTTCTGACTGGTCCCCTTGGAGGAAAAGAAGGGTCAGTGAGGGTAGTGCATTTGATGTAATCCCACATGGCAGGCTGATCAAAAAAGTAAAAGCCCATGGGATCCAAGGGAGAGTGGCAAATTGGATCCAAAATTGGCTCAGTGACAGGAAGCAAAGAGTAATGGTTGAGGGGAACTTTTGTGACTATAAAGCTATTTCCAGTGGGGTTCCACAGGGTTCAGTACTCAGTCCCTTGCTTTTTGTAGTATATATTAATGATTTAGACTTAAATGTAGGGCGCATGATAAAGTCATTTGCACATGATACAAAAATTGGCCGTGTGGTTAATAGTGAGGAGGAAAGCTTTAGACTGCAGGAAGATATCGATGAACTGGTCATTTGAGCAGAAAAGTGGAAAATGGAATTCAATCTGGAAAAATGTGAGGTAATGCATTTGGAGAGGGGCAATAAGGCAAGGGAATACACAATAAATGGAAGGATATTGAGAGGTGTGGAGGAAGAGAGGGACCTTGGAGTGTATGTCCACAGATCTTAAAGGTAGAAGGACTGGCTAAAATGGACAGGGAAAATAGATTAAAGGGTAAGACGGTAGATAAGCAGTGGCAGTCATTTAAGGAGTTATTTCATAACTCTCAGCTAAGATATATTCCAGTGAGAAAGACTAAGAACTATGAACCATCTGTAGCTAACTAAGGAAGTTAAGGATGGTATCATATTGCAAACAAAGGCATACAATGTTGCAAAGATTCATGGAAGGCAAGAGGATTGGGAATTTTTTAGAAACCAGCAAAGGACGACTAAAAAAATAATGAGAGAGGATAGATTATGAGAATAAACTGGTAAGAAATTTAAAAACAGACAATGAAAGCTTCTACAGTTATATAAAACGGAAGCGAGTAGCTATAATAAACTTTGGTCCCTTAGAGGATGAGACTGGGGAATTAATAATGGGTAACGGAAATAGCAGAGACTTCAAATAAATATTTTGTATCGGTCTTCACGGTAGCCGACATGAAAAACATCCCAATAATTGATAATCAAGGGGCTATTGGGAGGGAGGAACTTGAAACAATCACCACCACTAGAGAAAATTTATGAGGCAAACTAATAGGACTAAAGGTGGGCAAGTCCCCTGGACCTGATGGCCTGCATCCTAGGGTTTTAAAAGAAGTGGCTGCAGAGATAGTGGATGCATTGGTTGTAATCTATCAAAATTCACTGGATTCTGAAGAGGTCCCAGCGGATTGGAAAACCGCAAATATAACGCCCCCATTTAAGAAAGAAGGTAGACAGAAAGCAAGAAACAAATAGACCAGTTAGTCTAACATCTTGGGAAAATGCTGGAGTCATTATTAAGGAAGCATTAGCCGGACATTTAGAAAATCATAATGCAATCAAACAGTCAGCATGGTTTTATGGAAGGGAAATCATGTTTGACAAATTTGATGGAGTTCTTTGAGGATGTAATGAGCGAGATGGATAAAGGGGAACCAGTGGATGTCGTGTCGAATATAGACAGGCTAAGTGAGTGGGCAAAAAATTGGCAGATGGAGTATAATGTGGGAAAATGTGAGGTTATCCACTTTGGTAGGAAAAATAAAAAAGCAAATTATTATTCAAATGGGGAGAGATTACAAAATGCTGCGGTACAGAGGGATCTGGGGGTCTTTGTACATGAAACACAAAGTTAGTATGCAGGTACAGCAAGTAATTAGGAAGGCAAATGGAATGTTGGCCTTTATTGCAAGGGGGAATGGAGTATAAAAGTAGGGAAGTCCTGCTCCAACTGTACATCATCATCATAGGCGTCCCTCGAGCGAGGATGACTTGCTTCCACATGAGTTCACAGATGTTTCAATGAAGGACCCGATGTTCCAGTCCTGAACTCCAATTGAGGGGATGGAAGATGCCTGCGTGTGGATTTTTTTAACATCATGTGACCGTTGCGCACCAGCCACCACACGAGCTTGAAAAAGCTAGGCCTTTACGCAGAGGGTTGTGGGGATCTGGAACTCGCTGCTTGGAAGAGTGGTGGATGCAGAAACCCTCATCGCTTTTAAGAGATGGTTGGATGGGCACTTAAAGTACCGTAACCTGCAGGATTACAAACCTAGAGCTGGTAATTAGGTAGACCTTTTGTTGGCCGATGCAGTATAAATGGTAAGTACTGTAGGGAATTGAATACAGCCAGGGTGATGATCTGGACTAGTTTCGATCGCTTGGATGGGTCGGAGAGGGATTTTCCCAGATTTTTTTCTCCCTAAATTGGCCTGGGTTTTTATCTGGTTTTTGCCTCTCCCAGGAGATCACATGGCTCCAGTTGGGGTGGAGTGTAAAATGTTTCAGTATGGGAGGTGTCGCAGTTGTGTGAGGCAGACTGGTTGGGCTGGGTGCTCTTTGCCTTTCCGTCATTGTTCATAGGTTTATATGTAACCTTCAGGGTTGCTGACCAAGGGCCGTGCGGCTCTTTGTCGGCTGACGTGGACACGATGGGCCGAAATGGCCACTTCTGCGCTGTAAATTTCTATGTTTATCCAGTGGCAAGGGTTAACCTGCCTTGCTTGCACGGTCCTAGTGCATACACATATCGCAGTGCGGGCTGGCCCATGGTGCCCCAGGCTCTCGGCTCTTCTGGGCCCCGTACCCTCATTCGTACAGCAGGGTATTGGTGAGACAACACCTGGAATACTGCACACAGTTTTGGTCTCCTTATTTAAGGAAGGATGTATTTCCATTGGAGGCAATTCAGAGAAGGTTCATGAGGTTGATTCCTGAGATGCAGGGGTTGTCTTATGAAGAAGGTTTGAGCAGGTTGTGCCTATACTCATTGGAGTTTAGAAGAATGAGAGATGATCATATTGAAACATATAAGATTCTGAGGGGGCTTGACAGGGTAGATGCAGAGAGGATGTTTCCCCTCGGGGAATCTAGAACTAGGAGACATAGTTTCAGTGTAAGGGGGTTGCCCATTTAAAACGAAGATGAGGAGGAATTTCTTCTCTGAGGGTAGTGAACCTTGGAATTCTCTACCCCAGGGAGCGGTGGAGGCTGAGTCATTGACTATATTTAAGGTGGCGATAGATAGATTTTTAAACGATGAGGGAGTCAAGGGTTATGGAGAGTGGGTAGGAAAGTGGAGTTGAGGCCAAGATCAGATCAGCCATGATCTTATTGAATGGCGGAGCTGACTTGAGGGGCCAGGTGGCCTACTCCTGCTTCTATTTCTTATGTTCTAGGACAGGTCGTTAAAAAGACATACAAAATGCTTTCCTTTATTATCCAAGGCATACAATACAAGAGCAGGAAAGTTATGCTAGAACTGTATGCAACACCAGTTAGGCCACAGCTTGAGTACTGCGTGCAGTTCTGGTCACATTACAGGAAAGATGTGATTGCACTAGAGAGGGTGAAAAGGAGATTTACGAGGATGTTACTAGGACTAGAGAATTTTAACTATGACGAAAGATTGGATAGGCTGGGATTGTTTTCTTTGGAACGGAAGAGGCTGAGGGGAGATTTAAATGAGGTGTATAAAATGCTGAGGGGCCTAGATAGAGTGGATAGGATGTACCTATTTTCCTTTCTGAGGGATCAATAACCAGGGGGCATAGATTTAAAGTAGTTGGTAGAAGGATTAGAGCGGAGATGAGGAAAATAAATTTCACCCAGAGGGTTGTGGGAGTCTGGAACTCACTGCCTGAAAGTGTGTTAGAGGCAGAAACCTCATCACATTATAAAGCACTTGGATTTGCACTTAAAGAGCCGTGACCTACACGGCTTATGGTCCTAGTGCTGGAAGGTGGGATTAGGCTGGGTAGTTCTTTATCGACCAACACGGGCACGATGGGCCGAATGGTCTCCTGTGTCATAGTTTTCTATGAGACACCCAGCAGTTTATCTGGAATGTTTAATTACATATCCTCTCTGCCTAAATAATCAAGTACTTCGTAATGTTTAATTCGAGCCATTCTTTCTGACTGCCAGGCTGCAGACAGGGCTCACCCTCGCGGGTTAGGACTTTCTCCCCACCCTCGTGTTTCTGACCTTTCCCCTCGCCAACAAGTTCCAGACCTCTCCCCCCGATCTCTCTTCTCCTCCTTCCCCTTCTGATCTCTTCCCCTCCCCCCCCCGATGTCGCTCCTCTTCCCCGCCCCCCACCCCCCCCAATAATCTTTCTCTGATATTCCCTCTCGCTCTCTCCACACTTCGATCCTCTCTCTTCCACATACCACCACCCCCTGCCCCCTGGAGCAGCTTGGCTTGGGTTGATGCTTAATGCCCTCTGAAGAGTTCTCGCAGGTGATTCCATTGTGAACAGAAGAGCAGATTGAACATTGGGATGGGTAGAAAATGTAACCGTTTTGCAGCATCTTCCACGCCCAGGCTGTGTAAATTGAGCAATGGGGTTTCTCTTCCAGAAATGGGATGTCAGCACAGTGCGATCACCAATTCCCCCCGGTTTTGTTGGGTTATTCTTTTTGAAGTGCTGTTGGGCCAGGAGCTGCTCATTGCTGAGGAATCTGTTCACTTGCTGCATCTTTCTCAGTTTTGTGAATCTCCTCCAAGATTGTGAATTTGAAGAATCTGTGCATTAGTTGTTCAGCTGCGGTTTGCTTTACTCTCACACATGCCCTCTTCCCAACCCTCCAGATTCGAGATGATTGACAGCATGGTTCCAGAGGAGTACCACAGAGTACTTGTCAACATTCGCAAAGCAGAAGCACGGAACAAAAGGCAGCGGGCTCTGAAACGAGATGCGAGTGGCTCTGAGAGCGGGGATGAAATTCCAAAACACACAGGGGACAGGTGAGGAGTAAATCAATCTTTCTTCACTCAATTCGTTCATTCAGATAAAAGAAAGCCTTAAATTTATATAGCGCCTTTCACAACCTCAGGACGTCCCAAAATGCTTAACAACCACTTAAGTGCTTATCAAGTGCAATCAATGTTGTAATGTAAGAAACGCGACAGCCAATTTACCCACAGCAAGCTCCCACAAAAAGCAATAGGATGGTGACCAGATAATATGTTTTAGTGATGTTGGTTGAGGGATAAATATTGGCCAGGACGCTGGGGAGAAATCCTTTGCTCTTCGAATAATGGCTCTGGGATCTTTTACGACCTTTTGAGAGCAGACAGGACCTCAGTTTAACGTCTCATCCGAAAGGTGGCATCTCTTACAGTGCAGCACTCCCTCAGTACTGCCCCTCTGACAATGCGGCACTCCCTCAGTACTGCCCCTCCGACAGTATGACGCTCCCTCAGTACTACCCCTCCGATGGTGCAGCACTCCCACAGTACTACCCCTCCGATGGTGCAGCACTCGCACAGTATTGCCCCTCCGATGGTGCAGCACTCCCACAGTACTACCCCTCCGATGGTGCAGCACTCGCACAGTATTGCCCCTCCGATGGTGCAGCACTCCCACAGTACTACCCCTCCGATGGTGCAGCACTCCCACAGTACTACCCCTCCGATGGTGCAGCACTCCCACAGTACTACCCCTCCGATGGTGCAGCACTCGCACAGTATTGCCCCTCCGATGGTGCAGCACTCCCACAGTACTACCCCTCCGATGGTGCAGCACTCACACAGTATTGCCCCTCCGATGGTGCAGCACTCCCACAGTACTACCCCTCCGATGGAGCAGCACTCGCACAGTATTGCCCCTCCGATGGTGCAGCACTCCCACAGTACTACCCCTCCGATGGTGCAGCACTCCCACAGTACTGCCCCTCCGATGGTGCAGCACTCCCACAGTACTGCCCCTCTGATGGAGCAGCCTTCCCTCAGCAGTGCTGCTCTGACAAGTATAGCGCTTCCTCAGTGCTGCTCCTCCAACAGTGCAGCCCTTCAACAGTACTGCCCTCCAACATTGCAGTGCTCTCTCAGTACTGTCCATCCGATGGTGCAGCCCTCCCTCAGTACTGCCGTTCCGATAGTACAGCGTTCCCTCAGTGCTGCCCCCTGATAGTGCAGCGCTTTCTCAGTACTGCCCCTCCAACTATGCAGTGCTCTCTCAGTACTGCCCCTCCAACTGTGCAGCGCTCCCTCAGTGCTGCCCCTTAAACTGTGCAGCGTTCCCTCAGTGCTGCCCTTCCAACTGTGCAGCGTCTCCTCCGTACTGCCCTCCAACTGTGCAGCACTCCCTCTGCTGCCCCTCCAACTGTGCAGCACTCCCTCAGTGCTGCCCCTCCAACTGTGCAGCGCCTCCTCAGTACTGCCCCTCCAACTGTGCAGCACTCCCTCAGTGCTGCCCCTCCAACTGTGCAGCACTCCCTCAGTGCTGCCCCTCCAACTGTGCAGCATTCCCTCAGTACTGCCCCTCCAACTGTGCAGCGCTCCCTCAGTACTGCCCCTCCAACTGTGCAGCGCTCCCTCAGTACTGCCCCTCCAACTGTGCAGAGCTCCCTCAGTACTGCCCCTCCAACTGTGCAGCGCTCCCTCAGTATTGCCCCTCCAACTGTGCAGCGCTCCCTTAGTATTGCCCCTCCAACTGTGCAGCGCTCCCTCAGTACTGCTCCTCCAACTATGCAGCACTCCCTCAGTACTGCCCCTCCAACTGTGCAGCATTCCCTCAGTATTGCCCCTCCAACTGTGCAGCGCTCCCTCAGTACTGCCCCTCCAACTGTGCAGCGCTCCCTCAGTACTGCCCCTCCAGTCTCGATTTTTGTGCTCAAATCTCTGGAGTTGCGCATGAACCCACGGCCTTCTGACTCTGAGGCAAGAGTGTTACCCACTGCACCACCACTGACTCGGTAATGCCAGCTTCATTAATGGGGTGTCCCATCTTGGACTTGCAGCTGGTGTGGAAATACCTGCCTGTGTAGCAGTGTCCCTGAGGGTGTGCTTGCTGCTAACGCCAGATCAACTGCCATAAGCATTGCCAGGTTGTTACTGACTGGCCTCTTGGTGAATGCAGCTGTACTTGAGAGACACTGACAAGGGGGCTAGTCTCTGGGGGTATCAATCTGTTCAGCTATAACTTTGGGTTGGGTAAAGAGTCCAGTCCTGTGTGACTCGGTGTAACTCGGGATGAGAATCCGGGCTTGTGTGGCTCAGTGTTCTGGTATAACTCGGGTTGAAAGTCCAGGCCTGTGTGGCTCAGGTTTCCGGTATAATTCGAGGTGGGTTGAGAGTCCAGGCCCGTGTGGCTCAGTCTGTTACTCTGCTTTTGCCCCAGTATTGAAGACATTCTGGCCGAGACCGATTCTGAAGATGAGGGAATTGAAAAAGGAGAGAAAGCAACGAAGAAGCGGATGGTCCGGCAGGGCCAAGCGTGGCTGAAGGAAGGAGAAAAGGACGAACCTCTCAATTTCCTGGATCCAAAAATGGCGCAGAGGGTGCTGGGTATGAACACAAGAAATAGCAGCAGGAGTAGGCTTTTCGGCCCCTCGAGCCTGCTCTGCCATTCAATAAGATCATGGCTGATCTTCTAGCGGGTGCCCGGGGGGGGGTGGTGTGGGGAGGGGAGACGAGTAGCAGGTGAGAGTGTGCTGGGGAGTGGGATTGGGTATTCGGGGTGTTGGACGGGGTGCCGGGGAGTGGGTGCCAGGTCATGATTGGATCGGGTGGGTTGGTAATTTCAAATAGGTTTAGGAATGCAGAATCTTTCTGTGGACAGGACGGGATTGGTGCACGCGGGGGTCATAGAAAATAGGTGCAGGAGTAATCCATTTGGCACTTCAAGCCTGCACCACCATTCAATATGATCATGGCTGATCATGCAACTTCAGTACCCCATTCCTGCTTTCTCTCCATACCCCTTGATCCCTTTAACCGTAAGGGCCATTTTGAATACTCCCTTTTGAATACATTTAACGAACTGACCTCAACAACTTTCTGTGGTAGAGAATTCCACAGGTTCACAATTCTCTGAGTGAAGAAGTTTCTCCTCATCTCGGTCCTAAAACGCTTACCCCTTATCCTTATACTGTGACCCCTGGTTCTGGGCTTCTCCAACATCGGGAACATTCTTCTTGCATCTAATCTGTCCAATCCCGTCAGAATTTTATATGTTTCTTTGAGGTCCCCTCTTATTCATCTAAACTCCAGTGAATATAAGCCGAGTCGAACCATTCTTTCTTCATATGTCAGTCCTGCTATCCCGGGAATCAGTCTGGTGAACTTTCGCTGCACTCTCTCAATAGCAAGAATGTCCTTCCTCAGATTAGGAGACCAAAACTATACACAATATTCCAGTTGAGGGCTCACCAAGGCCCTGTACAACTGCAGTAAGACCTCCCTGCTCCTATACTCAATTCCTCTCGCTATGAAGGCCAACATGCCATTTGTCTTCTTCACCGCCTGCTGTACCTGCATGCCAACTTTCAATGACTGATGACCATCAATGCATCCACTATTTCTAGGGCCACTTCCTTAAATACTCTGGGATGCAGACTATCAGGCCCTGGGGATTTATCAGTCTTCAATCCCATCAATTTCCCTAACATAATTTCCTGACCAATAAGGATTTCCTTTAGTTCCTCCTTCTCACTAGACGCTCGGTCCCCTAGTATTTCCGGAAGGTTATTTGTATCTTCCTTCGTGAAGACAGAACCAAAGTATTTGTTCAGTTGGTCTGCCATTTCTTTGTTCCCCATTATAAATTCACCTGATTTCGACTGCAAGGACATTTGTCTTCATTAATCTTTTTCTCTTCACATATCTTTAGAAGCCATTGCAGTCAGTTTTTATGTTCCCTGCAAGCTTACTGTCATACTCTATTTTCCTCCTCCTCTGCTGAATTCTAAATTTCTCCCAGTCCTCAGATTTGCTGCTTTTTCTGGCCAATTTATATGCCTCTCCCTTGCATTTAACACTATCCCTAATTTCCCTTGTTAGCCACAGTTGAGCCACCTTCGCTGTTTTATTGTTACGACAGACAGGGATGTACAATTGTTGAAGTTCATCCATGTGATCTTTAAATGTTTGACATTGCCTATCCACCGTCAACCCTTTAATATAATTTATCAGTCTATCCTAGCAATTCACGTCTCATACAATCGAAGTTACCTTTCCTTAAGTTCAGGACCCTAGTCTCTGAATTAACTGTGTCACTCTCCATCTTAATGAAGAATTCTACCATATTATGGTTACTGGTGATGGCCTGACTTTGACCAGTCGGGTTGATTAAATCTTGGAGAATTGAGTCTGTGACAGTGGTAGCTTTACTTCCACCTCAGTCAGAGTTGAATCGTTTGTCTTTTTTTGCAGCCACGAAACCGGACCTGAGGAAAAAAGCAAATATCAAACACGATTTCACAGTGACGCCGGATGGCCGATTGGTCATCAGCGAAGGGGCGATGGATGACCAAATAAACGGTGAGCATTCTGGACATTCGTGCTTTCTCCGTACAGGGAGCATCCCCTCTGGCCAGTCCGGGACCCCCTCCGGCCGGCCAGTCCGGGACCCCCTCTGGCCAGCCTAGCCCGAGACCCCTTCCGGCCAGCCTAGCCTGGGACCCCCTGCACCCTGCCTGGGACCCCTTCCAGCCGGCCCAGCCCGGGACCCCCTCCGCCCAGTCCGGGACCCCTTCCAGCCGGCCTGGCCCGAGACGGGTGGGGACACGGGATCTCCCGCTCTATCTGCAAAAGTCACACACTGGATTGTTGCTGAGTTCACCTGAATATATCAATGATGACATTTCGTTTGTTACCAGACTCCGAGGACGAAGCTAACGAAATCTTGGAGGAAGTTGGTGTGAAAACTGTGAGTGTTTTGTCCCATTCCAGTAGAGCCTTGTTCTCATCAGAGAGGCAGTGGGACCCTCCCACTTCCAAGCCGGGGTCTCTCTCTACCCAAATTTTAATTATTTTTAATTTGTCTCCATATAGCAGGCTGTGCAGAAGCGAAAGTTTAAAAGTGCCGATGATGATGAGATGCAGATAAATTCAGGCTATAAAGGTAGGTGAATAATTCCCCCCCACGCCCCTCTCCAAGGTTTAGTGTAGTGTTCAGTTATGGAAATGAAGCAAAGAATGTGTTTACTTTTCCATGTTGATTTGTGGGCTACTGTGCGCGGATGTGAATGGGTTCTGAAGGGGAATGTTGGGGGGGCTGTGGGAGAATGGATATTGGGGCAGTGCGAGTTGGCGGAGGAGGGGAATGTGCGCAGTGCCAGTTTAGGGGTTCTTATTTCTACGGTCCTCCCACATTTTATTAATTTGTGGTGAATGTTTTAGCTGGAGGCTCTGGGATTCACAGGCCGACACCTTCAAAGAAGAACAAAGACTACGGTGCAGAATATAAATCAACAGTGAGTATCAGCCTTGTACACTTGTGAGCCTTGTACACTTGTGAGCCTTGCACACTTGTGGGATCAGCCGTGTCACAGACTCTTGGTGTGATTGTTGCATAGTCTCTGGATTAAAATTAATTTTAACGCCTATTGTTTTGTCTCTGATATGATTTTAATTATTATTTTGTTCCCCCAGTCTCTGTTCCTTGTAAATCTGACGCAGATTTTGACATTTCCCCTTCTATTTTCAGAAAGGACGAGGGGATGTGAAACGGAAAGGAAAACCAGATCCTTTCGCCTACGTCCCACTCAACAAATCACAGCTCAACAGAAGGTGAGGCTCTGGTGCTGCTGGGCAGGGGCGACAGCGATCCTGCTTACAACGGGGTGGGTGTGTACAAGAGTAGTGAGGGGCCGTGCTCACAACAGGGTGGGTGTATGTGCGTGTGTGCGTACAAGGGGGGTGGGTGTGTACAGAGGTAGTGAGGGGCCGTGCTCACCAGGGTGTGCGTGTGTGTGTATACTGGGGTAGTGAGGGTACGTGACCTCAATCAGTGTGGGTGAAGGGAGGGATGTCACACCCGAGTTGTGTGCGTCGCTATTTTCGGTTTCACCCTCGATCCCAGGTTTGAATTTGTTTTATTCTGAAATAAAATCATTTCTCTCTAAAGGAAAAAGGCGAAGATTTGCAGCCAGTTCAAGGGCCTGGTTAAAGCTGCACAGAGAGGGGCGGAAACCGGCCGCAAACTACAGAGGAAGAAAAGGACGATGTGATGGTTTGACCGGCTGGGAGAAGCTGCTGATATTTGAGAACTCACTGACTGACTTGCTGCTAATTTGTGCGTCAGTGATGTCTGGACCCAAAATCTCAAATCTCTAATCTTATTTTTCTGTTGATGGAATGAAATTAAATATTTTCAGAACTGCCTTTAAGTGGGACCTTCATTGAACCGTTTCACCCAGACGCCCAGGTTTGCAATCCTGGCTGGGTGATGTATAGCATGAACTGCAAGTTGCTGAGGATTCACAGAATGATTCTGTGACGGAACTGCTCTACAGGGTGGCTCGTGGCTACAGCTGCCCCTTCCACAGTGGCCTGCTCCTCACTGGTTTCATTCTCCTGGCACACCACTGTTACAGAAACATGTCCTCCGTGTATTTAAATAGCGTGAACATCGGGCGTCCAGAAGCAACTCCTCGTCGCTCCACCTGTGCCCGGCCCCCCGTGTCGCTCCACCTGTGCCCGGCCCCCCGTGTCGCTCCACCTGTGCCCGGCCCCCCGTGTCGCTCCACCTGTGCCCGGCCCCCCGTGTCGCTCCACCTGTGCCCGGCCCCCCGTGTCGCTCCACCTGTGCCCGGCCCCCCGTGTCGCTCCACCTGTGCCCGGCCCCCCGTGTCGCTCCACCTGTGCCCGGCCCCCCGTGTCGCTCCACCTGTGCCCGGCCCCCCGTGTCGCTCCACCTGTGCCCGGCCCCCCGTGTCGCTCCACCTGTGCCCGGCCCCCCGTGTCGCTCCACCTGTGCCCGGCCAATGTTGGTATGAGTTTTCACAGCAGATCCCTGGTTATCCGTCCATTCTCAGAACCTGACTCTTCAGATAGTTCACATTTGAACTTTTTTTCGATGGTTTCTGAAAAACAAAGTAAATTCCAGATTCTCACCATTCTCTGGGTTAAAAAAAAAGTTTCTCCTGAATTCTCTGTCCGATTTTTGTAGTGACTATCTTATATTTATGGCCCCTGGTTTTGCACACACCCACAAGTGGAAACAATGGGCTCAATTTTCCTCAGCATTTGCGCCATTATTTTTTGAGCAGGCTGCTTTTTCTGACTTAACTTAAAAATCCCCAGTTTCCCCAATCAATTTGCACCAGTGTAACTCAGTTACGAATTTTCAAAGTCAGTTTTTTTTCAGCTAAAGTGGGGGGTAACCAGCCACCTACGCCACTTCTGGCCATTTAGTGAAGTTTGGCCAGATGAGAGTTATTCCAGTTCTGATTAGGCCAGCATATGTGGCCTGTCCTGAAAAATTTTCCCTAGCATTAAGGAAATCGGCACCAGCAGATGCCCTTCTGAAAAGGACCCATTTATCTCTGCTTCCTATCTGCCAACCAGTTCTCTATCCACATCAGTATATTATCCCCAATACCATGTGCTTTAATTTTGCACACTAATCTCTTGTGTGGGACCTTGTCAAAAGCCTTTTGAAAATCAAAATACACCACATCCACTGGTTCTCCCTTGTCCACCACTCTACAAGTTACATCCTCAAAAAATTCTAGAAGATTTGTCAAGCAGGATTTCCCTTTCATAAATCCATGCTGACTTGGACTGATCCTGTCACTGCTTTCCAAATGTGCTGCTATTTCATCTTTAATAATTGATTCCAACATTTTTCCCACTACTGATATCAGGCTAACCGGTCTATAATTACCCGTTTTCTCTCTCCCTCCTTTCTTAAAAAATGATGTTACATTAGCTACCCTCCATTCCATAGGAACCGATCCAGAGTCGATAGACTGTTGGAAAATGATCACCAATGCATCCACTATTTCTAGGACTACTTCCTTAAGTACTCTGGGATGCAGACTATCAAGCCCTGGGGATTTACCGGCCTTCAATCCAATCAATTTCCCTAACACAATTTCTGCCAAATAAAGATTTCCTTCAGTTCCTCCTTCTCACTAGACTCTTGGTCCCCTAGTATTTCTGGAAGGTTATTTGTGTCTTCCTTTGTGAAGACAGAACCAAAGTATTTGTTTAACTGGTCTGTCATTTCTTTGTTCCCCATTATAAATTCACCTGAATCTGACTCAGGGGGACTTGGGTTTGTTTTCACTAATCTTTTTCTCTTCACATATCTATAGAAGCTTTTGCAGTCAGTTTTAAAGTTCCCAGCAAGCTTCCTCTCATACTCTATTTTCCCCCTCCTAATTAAACCCTTTGTCCTCCTCTGCTGTATTAGAAAATTCTCCCAGTCCTCGGGTTTGCTGCTTTTTCTGGCCAATTTATATGCCTCTTCCTTGGATTTAACACTGTCCTTAATTTCCCTTGTTAGCCACGATTGAGCCACCTTCCCTGTTTTATTTTTACTTCAGACAGGGATGTACAATTGCTGAAGTTCATCCATGTGATCTTTAAATGTTTGCCATTGCCTATCCACCGTCAACCCTTTAAGTATCATTTGCCAGTCTATTCTAGCCAATTCACATCATATCTTTCCTTAAGTTCAGGACCCTAGTCTCTGAATTAACTGTCACTCTCCATCTTAATAAAGAATTCTACCATATTATGGTTACTCTTCCCCAAGGGGCCTCACACAACAAGATTGCTAATTAGTCCTTTCTCATTACACATTACCCAGTCTAAGATGGCCAGCCCTCTAGTTGGTTCCTCGACGTATTGGTCGAGAAAACCATCTCTAATACACTCCAGGAAATCCTCCTCCACCGCATTGCTACCAATTTGGTTAGCCCAATCAATATGTAGATTAACGTCGCTCATGATAACTGCTGTACCTTCATTGCACGCATCCCTAATTTCTTGATTGATGCTGTCCCCAACCTCACTATTACTGTTTGGTGGTCTGTATACAACTCCCACCAGCGTTTTCTGCCCTTTGGTATTCTGTAGCTCCACCCATTCCACATCATCCAAACTAATGTCCTTCCTTACTATTGCATTAATTTCCTCTTTAACCAGCAACGCCACCTCACCTCCTTTTCCATTCTGTCTATCCTTCCTAAATGTTAAGTAAGAGTTTCTACAGGTATATAAAAAGGAAAAGTCGCTAAAGTAAATGTTGGTCCCCTAGAGGACGAGACTGGGGAATTAATAATGGGGAACAGGGAAATGGCAGAGACTTTGAATAAATATTTTGTATCGGTCTTCACAGTAGAAGACACTCAAAACATCCCAATAGTGGATAATCAAGGAGCTATAGGGAGGGAGGAATTCAATAATATCACTAATGAAGTAGTACTTCGTAAAATAATGGGACTAAAGGCAGATAAGCCCCCTGGACCTGATGGCTCACATCCTAGGATCTTAAAAGAGGTGGCTGCATGGATAGTGAATGCATTGGTTGTAATCTACCAAAATTCCCTGGATCCTGGTGCGGTCCCAGCGGATTGGAAAACCACAAATGTAACGCTCCGATTTAAAAAAGGAGGCAGGAAACTATAGACCAGTTAGCCTAACGTCAATGCTTCTGCGTGAAATACAAAAGGTTAGTATGCAGGCACATCAGGAAGGCGAATGGAATCTTAGCCTTTATTGGAAGGGGGTTGGAGTATAAAAGCAGGAAAGTCTTGCTGCAGTGATGTAGTGTATTGGTGAGGCTACACCTGGAATACTGCATATAGTTTTGGTTTCCATATTTAAGAAAGGATACACTTGCTTTGGAGGCTGTTCAGAGAAGTTTACTAGGTTGATTCCAGAGATGAGGAAAGGTTGAGTAGGTTGGGCCTCTACTCATTGGAATTCAGAAGAATGATCTTATTGAAACGTATAAGATTATGAGGGGGCTTGACAAGGTGGATGCAGAGAGAATGTTTCCACTGATAGGGGAGACTAGAATTAGGGGACACAATCTTAGAATAAGAGGCCGCCCACTTAAAACTGAGATGAGGAGGAATTTCTTCTGAGGGCTGTAAATCTGTGGAATTCGCTGCCTTAGAGAGCTTTGGAAGCTGGGTCATTGAATAAATTTAAAACAGAGATAGACAGATAAGGGAATAAAGGGTTATGGGGAGCAGGCAGGTAAGTGGACCTGAGTCCATGATCGGATCAGCCATGATCGTATTAAGTAGCGGAGCAGGCTCGAGGGGTCGTATGGCCTACTCCTGCTTAGACTGTGACCCCTGGATCTGGACTTTCCCAACATCGGGAACATTCTTCCTACACCTAACCTGTCCAGTCCCGTCAGAATGTTATATGTTTCTATGAGATCCCCTCTCATCCTTCTAAACTCCAGTGAATACAGGCCCAGTCGATCCAATCTCTCCTCATATGTCAGTCCTGCCATCCCGGGAATCAGTCTGGTGAATCTTCGCTGCACTCCCTCAATAGCAAGAACGTCCGTCCTTAGATTAGGAGACCAAAACTGAACACAATATTCCAGGTGAGGCCTCACCAAGGCCCTGTACAACTGCAGTAAGACCTCCCTGCTCCTATACTCAAATCCCCTAGCTATGAAGGCCAACATACCATTTGCCTTCTTCACCGCCTGCTGTACCTGCATGCCAACTTTCAATGACTGATGTACCATGACACCCAGGTCTCGTTGCATCTTCCTTTTTCCTAATCTGCCACCATTCAGATAATTGCCTTTGTGTTTTTGCCACCAAAGTGGATAACCTCACATTTATCCACATTATACTGCATCTGCCATGCATTTGCCCACTCACCTAACCTGTCCAAGTCACCCTGCAGCCTCTTAGCGTCCTCCTCACAGCTCACACCGCCACCCAGCTTAGTGTCATCTGCAAACTTGGAGATATTACACTCAATTCCTTCATCTAAATCAAAGTATATTGTAAATAGCTGGGGTCCCAGCACTGAGCCCTGCGACACCCCACTAGTCACTGCCTGCCATTCTGAAAAGGACCCGTTTATCCCGACGCTCTGCTTCCTGTCTGCCAACCAGTTCTCTATCCACGTCAGTACATTACCCCAAATACCTTGTGCTTTAATTTTGCACATCAAAACGCTAGTGGGAGTTGTGTACAGACCACCAAACAGTAGTAGTGAGGTTGGGGACAGCATCAAACAAGAAATTAGGGATGTGTGCAATAAAGGTACTACAGTTATCATGGGTGACTTTAATCTACATATGGATTGGGCTAACCAAACTGGTAGCAATACGGTGGAGGAGGATTTCCAGTAAGATATTAGGGATGGTTTTCTAGACCAATATGTCAAGGAACCAACTAGAGGGCTGGCCATCGCAGACTGGATGTTGTGTAATGAGAGGACTAATTAGCAATCTTGTTGTGCAAGGCCCCCTGGGGAAAAGTGACCATAAAATGGTAGAATTCTTCATTAAGATGGAGAGTGACACAGTTAATTCAGAGACTAGGCTCCTGAACTTAAGGAAATGTAACTTTAATGGTATGAGACATGAATTGGCTAGAATAGACTAGCGAATGATACTTAAAGGGTTGACGGTGGATCGGCAATGGCAGACATTTAAAGATCACATGGATGAACTTCAACAATTGAACATTCCTGTCTGGCTTAAAAGTAAAACTGGGAAGGTGGCTCAACCATGGCTAACAAGGGAAATTAGGGATAGTGTTAAATCTGTGGAAGAGCCGTATAAATTGGCAGGAAAAAGCAGCAAACCTGAAGACTGGGAGAAATTTAGAATTCAGCAGAGGAGGATAAAGGGTTTAATTAGGAGGGGGGAAATAGAGCATGAGAGGAAACTTACTGGGAATCTAAAAACTGACTGCAAAAGCTTCTATAATATGTGAAGAGAAAAAGCTTAGTGAAGACAAACATAGGTCCCTTGCAGTCAGAATTTGGTGAATTTATAATGGGGAACAAAGAAATGGCAGATCAATTGAACAAATACTTTGGTTCTGTCTTCACAAAGGAAGACACAAATAACCTTCCAGAAATGCTAGAGGATCGAGGGTCTAGTGAGAAGGATGAACTGAAGGAAATCTTTATTGGTCAGGAAATTGTGTTAAGGAAATTGATGGGATTGAAGGCTGATACATCCCCAGGGCCTGATGGTCTGCATCCCAGAGTACTTAAGGACGTAGCTCTCGAAATAGTGCACGCATTGGTGATCATTTTCCAAGTCTGTCGACTCTGGATCAGTTCCTATGGACTGGAGGGTAGCTAATGTAACACTTTTTTAAAAAGGAGGGAGAGAGAAAACGGAATTATAAAAGCCTGACATCGCTAACGGGGAAAATGTTGGAATCAATTACTAAAGATGAAATAGCAGCACATTTGGAAAGCAGTGACAGGATCGGTCCAAGTCAGCATGAATTTATGAAGGGGAAATAATGCTTGACAAATCTTCTAGAATTTTTTGAGGATGTAACTAGTAGAGTGGACAAGGGAGGACCAGTGGATGTGGTGTATTTCGACTTTCAAAAGGCTTTTGACACGGTCCCACATAAGAGATTGGTGTGCAAAATTAAAGCACATGGTATTGGGGGTAATGTATTGACGTGAATAGAGAACTGGTTGGCAGATAGAAAGCAGAGAGTTGGGATAAACGGTTCCTTTTCAGAATGGCAGGCAGTGACTAGTGGGGTGCAGCAGGGCTCAGTGCTGGGACCTCAGCTATTTACAATATAC
Organism: Pristiophorus japonicus; assembly: GCF_044704955.1. Classification (NCBI taxonomy): domain Eukaryota; kingdom Metazoa; phylum Chordata; class Chondrichthyes; family Pristiophoridae; genus Pristiophorus; species Pristiophorus japonicus. The sequence goes on along the minus strand of NC_091979.1, from coordinate 227,035,879 downwards.
ATCAATGATTTAGACAAAGGAATTAAATGTAATATCTCCAAGTTTGCAGCTGACACTAAGCTGGGTGGCAGTGTGACCTCTGAGGAGGATACTAAGAGGCTGCAGGGTGACTTGGACAGGTTAAGTGAGTGGGCAAATACATGGCAGATGAAGTATAATGTAGATAAATGTGAGGTTATCCACTTTGGTGATAAAAACAGGAAGGCAGATTATTATCTGAATGGTGACAGATTAGTAAAAGTGGAGGTGCAATGAGACCTGGATGTCATGGTACATCAGTCATTGAAAATTGGCATGCAGGTACAGCAGGCGGTGAAGAAGGCAAATGGTATGTTGGCCTTCATAGCGAGAGGATTTGAGTGTAGGAGCAGGGAGGTCTTACTACAGTTATACAGGGCCTTGGTGAGGCCAAACCTTGAATATTGTGTTCAGTTTTGGTCTCCTAATCTGAGGAAGGACGTCCTTGCTATTGAGGGAGTGCAGCGAAGGTTCACTAGACTGATTCCGGGATGGCAGGACTGACATATGAGGAGAGACTGAATCGACTGGGCCTATATTCACTGGAGTTTAGAAGAATGAGAGAGAATCTCATAGAAACATATAAAATTCTGATGGGATTGGACAGGTTCGATGCAGGAAGAATGTTCCCGGTGTTGTGGAAGTCCAGAACGAGGGGTCACAGTCAAAGGATAAGGGGTAAACTTCTTCACTCAGAGAGTTGTTAACCTGTGAAATTCTCTACCGCAGAGAGCTTGTTGATGTCAGTTCGTTAGAAATATTCAAGAGGGAGTTAGATATGGCCCTTGCGGCTAAAGGGATCAAGGGGTATGGAGAGAAAGCAGGAAAGGGGTATTGAGGTGAATGATGAGCCATGATCTTATTGAATGGTGGTGCAGGCTCGAAAGGCCAAATGGCCTACTCCTGCATCTATTTTCTATGTTTATATGTTTCCATCTACATATAGATTGGGCTAAACAAACTGGTAGCAATACGGTGGAGAAGGATTTCCTGGAATGTATAAGAGATGGTTTTCTAGACCAATATGTCGAGGAACCAACTAGAGAGCTGGCCATCCTAGACAGGGTGTTGTGTAATGAGAGAGGATTAATTAGCAATCTTATTGTGCGAGGCCTTTTGGGGAAGAGTGACCATAATATGGTAGAATTCTTCATTAAGATGGAGAGTGACACAGTTAATTCAGAGACTAGAGTCCTGAACTTAAAGAAAGGTAACTTCGACGGTATGAAACATGAATTGGCTAGGATAGACTGGCAAATGTTACTTAAAGGGTTGACAGTGGATTGGCAATGGCCGACATTTAAAGATCACATGGATGAACTTCAACAATTGTACATCCCTGTCTGGCGTAAATATAAAACGGGGAAGGTGGCTCAACCGTGGCTTACAAGGGAAATTAGTGATAGTGTTAAATCCAAGGAAGAGGCATATAAAGTGGCCAAAAAAAGCAGCAAACCTGAGGAGTGGGAGAAATTTAGAAGTTAGCAGAGGAGGACAAAGGGTTTAATTAGGAGGGGGAAAATAGAGTATGAGAGTAAGCTTGCAGGGAACATAAAAACTGACTTCAAAAGCTTCTAAAGATATGTGAAGAGAAAAAGATTTGTGAAGATAAATGTAGGTCACTTATAGTCAGAGTCAGGCGAATTTATAATGGGGAGCAAAGAAATGGCAGACCAATTGAACAAATACTTTGGTTCTATCTTCATTAAGGAAGACACAAATAACCTTCCAGAAATACTAGGGGACCGATGGTCTAGTGAGAAGGAGGAACTAAAGGAAATCCTTATTAGTCAGGAAATTGTGTTAGTGAAATTGATGGGATTGAAGGCCGATAAATCCCTAGGGCGTGATAGTCTGCATCCCAGAGTACTTAAGAAAGTGGCCCTAGAAATAGTGGATACATTGATGGTCATTTTCCAACAGTCTATCGACTCTGGATCAGTTCCTATGGATTGGAGGGTAGCTAATGTAACCCCACTTTTTAAAAAAGGAGGGAGAGAGAAAACAGGGAATTGTAGACCGGTCAGCCTGACATCGATAGTGGGGAAAATGTTGGAATCAATTATTAAAGATATAATAGCAGCGCATTTGGAAAGCAGTGACAGGATCGGTCCAAGTCAGCATGGATTTATGAAAGGGAAATCATGCTTGACAAATCTTCTAGAATTTTTTGAGAATGTAACTAGTAGAGTGGACAAGGGGGAGCCAGGGGATGTGGTGTATTTTGACTTTCAAAAGGCTTTTGACAAGGTCCCACACAAGAGATTAGCGTGCAAAATTAAAGCACATGGTATTGGAGGTAATGTACTGACGTGGGTAGAGAACTGATGATCAGACAGGAAGCAAAGAGTAGAAATAAACGGGTCCTTTTCAGAATGGCAGGCAGTGACTAGTGGGGTACTGCAAGGTTCAGTGCTGGGATCCCAGCTATTTACAATATACATTAATGATTTAGATGAAGGAATTAAATGTAATATCTCCAAGTTTGCAGCTGACACTAAGCTGGGTGGCAGTGTCACCTGTGAGGAGGATGCTAAGAGGCTGCAGGGTGACTTGGACAGGTTAGGTGAGTGGGCAAATACATGGCAGATGCGGCATAATGTAGATAAATGTGAGATTATCCACTTTGGTGGTAAAAACAGGAAGGCAGATTATTATCTGAATGGTGACAGATTAGTAAAAGTGGAGGTGCAATGAGACCTGGGTGTCATGGTACATCAGTCATTGAAAGTTGGCATACAGGTACAGCAGGCGGTGAAGAAGGCAAATGGCATGTTGGCCTTCATAGCGAGAGGATTTGAGTGTAGGAGCAGGGAGGTCTTACTACAGTTGTACAGGGCCTTGGTGAGGCCACACCTTGAATATTGTGTACAGTTTTGGTCCCCTAATCTGAGGAAGGACATTCTGGCTATTGAGGGAGTGCAGCAAAGATTCACCAGACTGATTCCAGGGATGACAGGACTGACATATGAAGAAAGACTGGATCGATTAGGCTAATATTCACTGGAATTTAGAAGAATGAGAGGGGATCTCATAGAAACATATAAAATTCTCACGTGATTGGACAGGTTAAATGCAGGAAGAATGTTCCCGATGTTGGGGAAGTCCAGAACCAGGGGACATAGTCTAAGGATAAGGCGTAAGCCATTTAGGACTAAGATGAGGAGAAACTTCTTCACTCAGAGAGTTGTGAGCATGTGGAATTCTCCACCACAGAAAGTTGTTGAGGCCAGTTCGTTAGATATATTCAAAAGGGAGTTAGATGTGGCCCTTACGGCTAAAGGGATCAAGGGGTATGGAGAGAAAGCAGGAATAGGGTACTGAGGTGCGTGATCAGCCATGATCATATTGAATGGTGGTGCAGGCTCAAAGGGCCGAATGGCCTACTCCTGAACCTATTTTCTATGTTTCTATGATCTTATTGAATGGCGGAGCAGGCTCGATGGGCCTAATGGCTTAATACTGCTCCCATTTCTTATGACCTTAGAGTGGATGATGGCAACAACAACAATTTATAATTATATAGCGCCTTTAACGTAGTGAAACGTCCGAAGGTGCTTCACAGGAGTATTATGAGATTGATAAAAAAATTGGCACCAAGCCACAGAAGTAGAAATTAGCGCAGATGACCAAAAGCTTGGTCAAAGAGTCAGGTTTTAGGAGCGTCTTGAAGGAGTGAAGATAGGCGGAGAGTTTTAGGCATCGAGTTCCAGTGCTTGGGGCCTAGGCAACAGAAGGCACGGCCCACCAATGGTTGAGTGAATATAATCAGAGATGCTCAAGAGGGCAGAATTAAAGGAGCGCAGACCTCTCGGGTGGTTGGGGGGTGGGTGGAGAGGGTTATGGGGCTGGAGGAGATTATAGAGATAAGGAGGGGCGAGATCATGGAGTGATGAGAATTTTGAAACCGTATGCCAATGTCGGTCAGCGAGCACAGGGGTGATGGGTTTCTGTCTCTACCACCTTTTTAGGCAGTGTGTTCCAGACCCCCACAACCTTCTGGGTGAAAACATTTCCCCTCAAATCCCCTCTAAAACTTCTACCAATTACTTTAAATTTATGCCCCCTGGTTGTTGATCCTTCTGCTAAGGAAAATAGACCCTTTCTATCCACTCTATCCAGGCACCTCATAATTTTATACACCTCAATGAGGGCTCCCCTCAGCCTCATCTGTTCCAAGGAAAACAAACCTAGCCTATCCAATCTTTCCTCATGGCTAAGATTCTCCACTCCCGGCAACATCCTCGTAAATCTCCTCTGTACCCTCTCCAATGCAATCACATCCTTCCTGTAATGCGGTGACCATAACTGCACGCAGTACTCTAGCTGTGGCCTAACTAATGTTTTGTACAGTTCAAGCAAACCCCCCTGCTCTTGTATTCTATGCCTCAGCTCTAAGGGACTATGTTTACTTTAGCTATTCTCTTCCTTTTTATATACCTGTAGAAGCTATTATTGTCTGATTTTATATTTCTTGCTAGTTTACTCTCAAACTATCTTCTCTCTCTTTATTATTTTTTTAGTCGTCCTTTGCTGATTTCAAAAAATTTACCAATCCTTTGGCCTTCCATTATTCTTCCCAACATTGTATGCCTTTGTTTTCATTTGGATACCATTCTTTACTTCATTAGTTAGCCACGGATGGTTCTTTATTTTTCTGAGTCTTGATTTCTCACTGGAATATATCTTTGCTGAGAGTTATGAAATTTCTCCTCAAATGTTTGCCACTGTTTATCTACCGTCTTACACTTTAATCTATTTTCTCAGTCCACTTTAGCCAACTCTGCCTTCATACTTTTGAAGTCTAGTCACTGTTGTAATGGTGGAAAGGTGTCGAGCTTCTTGAGTGTTGTTGGAACTGCACTCACCCAGCATCAAAGTGAAGAGTGTCTTGTAGATGGTGGAAAGGCTTTAGGGAGTCAGATGGTGAGACACTCGCCGCAGAATACCCAGCATCTGACCTGCTCTTGTTGCCACGGTATCTATGTGGCTGGTCCAGTTAAGTTTCTGGTCAATGGTGACCCCCAGGATGTTGATGGCGGAGATTCGGCGATGGTAATACCGTTGAATATCAAGGCGAGGTGGTTAGACTCTCGCTTATTGGAGATTATCATTGCCTGGCATGAATGTTTCTTGCCACTCATTACTACTCCCATTAATTACACAGGATTTAAAAAGCTAATCACAGATTGTCATGACCACAAGAATAAGAACAGAACTGGAGAGAAAAAGAGAGAAATAAGGCAGCTGTAGTGAATGTGACTGCACTGCCGAGCAGGATCTCCCTTAAATCCAGGTCTTCGGAAAGACAAGTGTAATTTAAACTGCTATGCAACTTAATCACAAAGTAGATTGAGAATAAAAGTAAAATTGATTTACACTTTGTATTTCTGACTATATTATTTATACCAAAATAAGAATTCTCATTCGTGCTGCCCTGTGTGCTGGAACTGGCTCTGGGTTTATTCAATGGGCTGAAGGTAGCAGGGGCTGTTTGTGGATCTTGTGCTTTGTTCATGAATATGAAAGTGTTGCCATCTCCGATCGCATCTGTTGCACGCTTGTTCTCTGCCTCTGATGTTCAATATAAGTAATTAGCAGCAGACTGAGGGGAGGAGATTGAGAGCCTTCTCTCAGTGATGCTGAGTGAATCATTCTGTCGGATTCAGACTCTGGGAGCAGAGTTCTGTTAAATGGGGGAGTAAAGTGAATTGCGTGCTGGGCTGAAGAATAAAGAATCTGCAGTAATTCAGCAATTCCTTGCCATCGCTGTTTGTTCTTGCAGACCTGGTATAGCTTCCGCTGCCACACCACCGCGTATCATTCCTTGGCTCTGCCATGGCTGGTTAGTTGCAGGACCCAGAGAGACTGAGATTTGAAGTGTGTTCCTCAGTGGGCCATCAATCATCCTAATGTGATCTGTCTTAACTTTCTGCTGCACCTCAATGAGCGCCAGCTTACAGTGAACTACAGCACAGTGAGTACAGGTAATTAACGTAACCACAGAGACTGTGAGCTCAGTCCCAGAACATTTAAAGTCTTAAACCTATTCCAGGCTTAAAATAACTGCCTCCCAGTTTAGTCCTGTTCTCTGTAATAGATTGCGATCCAAGCATGTGGTGAATATAAAATGTGATCAGAATTAAATTTGTTTGGAATAGGAGCCATGAGGGTGAGATTCCTTACCTCAGAAAAATTATTGGCACTTGTGAAAAATGTGATTTTCTCCAGAATACCTGCATGCATGGAATGTGTGTCTCAATATGTTTCACTGCAAACCTGGACTGGACTGTGGATTCGCCATCAGAATCCCCACATAACCAAGTCCTCGTCACTGACCTCTCCCTGTGAGCAAGGGTGGGGACTAAATCAGTGACTCAAATTGGGAGTAAAAAAGAGGAAAGAAATTGTTAAACAGTTGGTGCCTGAGAACTGTCATCATCATAGGCAGTCCCTCGGACTTGCTTCCACTCTTAAAATGAGTCCTTAGGTTAATGACAGTCCAATACGAGAACCAGAGTCTCTGTCACAGGTGGGACAGATAGTCGTTGAGGGAAGGGATGGGTGGGACTGGTTTGCCGCACGCTCTTTACACTGCCTGCGCTTGATTTCTGCATGCTCTCAGCGATGATACTCAAGGTGCTCGTCGCCGTCCCAGATGCACTTCCTCCACTTAGGGTGGTCTTTGGCCAGGGTCTCCCAGGTGTCACTGGGGATGTTGCACTTTATCAGGGAGGCTTTGAGGGTGTCCTTGTATCGTTTCCTCTGACAGCCTTTGGCTCATTTGCCGTGAAGGAGTTCCGAGTAGAACGCTTGCTTTGGGAGTCTCGTGCCCGGCATGGGAACGATGTGGCCTGTCCAGCGGAGAACTCTGAGAACTGTGAGCCTGTACTGACTGTGTTCACCAAGGAGTGTACACGGCCTGTATTCACCAGTAGCCGAGTGAGTCTGCACTGGCCGTGTTCACAAGTGCTTCACTGTTCCTCTACTGACTGCGTTCACCAATGAGTGTGCATTGGCTATGTTCACCAGTAACCGGGTGAGTGTGCACTGAGTCTGTACTGACTGTTCACCAATGAGCGTGCAATGACTGTGTTCACCAGTAGCCTGGTGAGTGAGCACCGGTGGTGCTTTCAGTGGAAATGCAGTGGATATAGTATACAACAACAATTTGCATTTATTAGCACCTTTAGAGTAGTAAAATGTCCCAAGGCACTTCACAGGAGTGTTATCAAACAAAATTTGACACCAAGCCACATAAGAAGATATTAGGGCAGATGACCTAAAGCTTGGTCAAAGAGGTAGGTTTCAAGGAGCCTCTTAAAAGACTTTCAAAAAGCCTTTGACAAGGCACCACATGGGAGATTACTAGAGAAGATGAATGGGTATGGAATTAGAGTGACAATACCAAACTGGTTTAAAAATTCATTAGAAGTGAGGATTCGGATTAGGATTTGAGGGCAGTTTTCCAGAGTGGTTGGAAGTGGGCAGTGGTGTCCCATAGGGTTCAGTTCTGGGCCACTCCTATTCACTGATTTGGTAAGTGAACTGGACCATTTCTCCTCCTCCTCTTTAAAACCGACCTTTTTAGCCAAACTTTTAGTCACCTGTCCTAATACCTCTTTTTTTGGTTCAATGTCAATATTTGTCTGATTATGCTCTTGTGAAGTGCCTTGAGACGTTTTCCTACGTTAAACGTGCTGCATAACTGCAAGTTGATAAGATGGGGGAATAGGGTTAAAAAGTGCCAGATGGAATTCAATGTCTGTTTAAGAAAGGAGAAAGACAGAAAGCAGGAAACTATTGACCAGTTAGCCTAACATCTATCATTGGGAAAACGCTGGAGAACATTTAGAAAATCATAATGTAGTCAAGCTGAGTCAGCACGGTTTTATGAAAGGGAAATCATGTTTGACAAATTTGCTGGAGTTCTTTGAGGATGTAACAAGCAGAGTGAGTAAAGGAGAACCAGTTGATGTCCTTGATGTTGATGTACGTAAGGAGGTGGCCTTGGAAATAGCGATGCATTGACAGTCATTTTCCAACATTCCATAGACTCTGGATCAGTTCCTATGGAGTGGAGGGTAGCCAATGTAACCCCACTTTTTAAAAAAGGAGGGAGAGAGAAAACACGGTATTATAGACCGGTCAGCCTGACATCAGTAGTGGGTAAAATGATGGAATCAATTATTAAGGATGTCATAGCAGCGCATTTGGAAAGAGGTGACATGATAGGTCCAAGTCAGCATGGATTTGTGAAAGGCAAATCATGCTTGACAAATCTTCTGGAATTTTTTGAGGATGTTTCCAGTAGAGTGGACAAGGGAGAACCAGTTGATGTGGTATATTTGGACTTTCAGAAGGCTTTCGACAAGGTCCCACACAAGAGATTAATGTGCAAAGTTAAAGCACATGGGATTGGGGGTAGTGTGCTGACGTGGATTGAGAACTGGTTGTCAGACAGGAAGCAAAGAGTAGGAGTAAATGAGTACTTTTCAGAGTGGCAGGCAGTGACTAGTGGGGTACCGCAAGGTTCTGTGCTGGGGCCCCAGCTGTTTACATTGTACATTAATGATTTAGACGAGGGGATTAAATGTAGTATCTCTAAATTTGCGGATGACACTACGTTGGGTGGCAGTGTGAGCTGTGAGGAGGATGCTATGAGGCTGCAGAGTGACTTGGATAGGTTAGGTGAGTGGGCAAATGCATGACAGATGAAGTATAATGTGGATAAATGTGAAGTTATCCACTTTGGTGGTAAAAACAGAGAGACAGACTATTATCTGAATAGTGACAGATTAGGAAAAGGGGAGGTGCAACGAGACTTGGGTGTCATGGTACATCAGTCATTGAAGGTTGGCATGCAGGTACAGTAGGCGGTTAAGAAAGCAAATGGCATGTTGGCCTTCATAGCGAGGGAATTTGAGTAGAGGGGCAGGGAGGTGTTACTACAGTTGTACAGGGCCTTGGTGAGGCCACACCTGGAGTATTGTGTACAGTTGAGGAAGGACATTCTTGCTATTGAGGGAGTGCAGCGAAGGTTCACCAGAGTGATTCCCGGGATGACAGGACTGACATATGAAGAAAGACTGGATCGATTAGGCTAATATTCACTGGAATTTAGAAGAATGAGAGGGGATCTCATAGAAACATATAAAATTCTCACGTGATTGGACAGGTTAAATGCAGGAAGAATGTTCCCGATGTTGGGGAAGTCCAGAACCAGGGGACATAGTCTAAGGATAAGGGGTAAGCCATTTAGGACTAAGATGAGGAGAAACTTCTTCACTCAGAGAGTTGTGAGCATGTGGAATTCTCCACCACAGAATGTTGTTGAGGCCAGTTCGTTAGATATATTCAAAAGGGAGTTAGATGTGGCCCTTGCGGCTAAAGGGATCAAGGGGTATGGAGAGAAAGCAGGAATGGGGTACTGAAGTTGCATGTTCAGCCATGAACTCATTGAATGGCGGTGCAGGCTCGAAGGGCTGAATGGCCTACTCCTGCACCTATTTTCTATGTTTCTATGTATATTTGGATTTCCAGAAAGCATTCGATAAGGTGCCAGACAAAAGGTTACTGCACAAGATAAGAGCTTACGGGGTTGGGGGTAATATATCAGCATGGATAGAGGATTAGCGAATTAACAGAAAACAGACAGTCGAGATAAATGGGTCATTTTCAGGCTGGCAAACTGTAACTAGTGGGATGCCACAGGGATCAGTGCTGGGGCCTCAACTATTTACAATTTATGTTAATGACTTGGATGAAGGTACCGAGTGTAACATAGCCAAATTTGCTGATGATACAAAGATAGGTGGGAAAGCAAGTTGTGAGGATGACTCAAATCATCTACAAAGGGATATAGGTAGGCTCAGTGAGTGGGCAAAAATTTGGCACATGGACTATAATGTGGGAAAATGTGAGGTTATCCACTTTGGTAGGAAAAATAAAAAAGCAAATTATTATTTAAATGGGGAGAGATTAGAAAATGCTGCGGTACAGAGGGACCCGGGGGTCCTTGCGCATGAAACTCAAAAAAATTAGCATGCAGGTACAGCAAGTAATCTGGAAGGCAAATGGAATGCTGGCCTTTATTGCAAGGGGGATAGAGTATAAAAGTAGGGAAGTCCTGGTGCAACTGTACAGGGCATTAGTAAGATCACACCTGGAGTACTGCGTACAGTTTTGGTCTCCTTATTTAAGGCAGGATAGAAACATAGAAACATAGAAAATAGGTGCAGGAGTAGGCCATTCGGCCCTTCTAGCCTGCACCGCCATTCAATGAGTTCATGGCTGAACATGCAACTTCAGTACCCCATTCCTGCTTTCTCGCCATACCCCTTGATCCCCCTAGTAGTAAGGACTTCATCTAACTCCTTTTTGAATATAATTAGTGAATTGGCCTCAACAACTTTCTGTGGTAGAGAATTCCACAGGTTCACCACTCCCTGGGTGAAGAAGTTTCTCCTCATCTCGGTCCTAAATGGCTTACCCCTTATCCTTATTAAGGATGTACTTGCATCGAAGGCAGTTCAGAGAAGGTTCACGAGGTTGATTTCTGAGATGAAGGGGTTGTCTTATGAAGAAAGGTTGAGCAGGTTGGGCCTATACTCCTTGGAGTTTAGAAGAATGAGAGGCAATCTTACTGAAACATATAAGATTCTGACAGGGTAGATGCAGAGAGGATATTTCCCCTCATGGGGGAATCTAGAACTAGGGGGCATAGTTTTAGAATAAGGGGTCGCCCATTTAAAACAGAAATGGGGAGGAATTTCTTCTCTCAGAGGGTCATGAATCTTTGGAATTCTCTACCCCAGAGAGCTGAGAAGGCTGGGTCTTTGAATATATTTAAGATGGAGATAGACAGATTTTTGAACGATAAGGGCATCAATGGTTACGGGGAGTGGGTGGGGAAGTGGAGTTGAGGCCAGGATCAGATCAGCTATGATCGTATTGAATGGCGGAGCAGGTGCGAGGGGCCAAATGGCCTACTCCTGCTCCTATTTCTCATGTTCTATAGGTGTAAAGTGTTGTATTTTGGCTAAAATAAATAAGCTGTAATGATACTGTTGTGGAGGAGCAGAGGGATTTGGGGGACAGGTTCACAGGACATTAAAGGCAGAACCTCAGCGTGATAGGCTGTAAAAAAACAACTAATGGAATTCTAGGTTTTATCACGAGGTACAGAATATAAACGTGAAAAGGTAATGATGAACCGATATAAAACTTTAGTAAGACCTCAGTTAGAGGACTGTGTTGGGTCCATACTATAGAAAGGTTATTGGGGCTTTAGTGGTTGAGGCAGAAACTCTGTCTACAGTCAAGATTAAATTGGCTAAGTGAATAATGGAAAAGGGATAAGGGAACAGGGCAGGTAAATGTGATTAGAAATATTTGCTCGGGTGAAAGATAAACATTGACATGGACTGGTTGGGCCAAATGCGCTGTTTCCATGCTGAAACTTCTATGTATTTCTGTGTATCCGATGTGTGTGTCTGTGTCTGAATGTGAGCTTGAATGTTTGAGTATCTTGTGTGTGAGTTTGTGTATATCTATTATTACTAAATGTATAATCTTCCAAATTGTTTATAAAGAGTGTAACACATCAGAGGGCCCATAAACATTCAGTCCATTGTATCTGTGCTGACTCTTTACTAAAGCAATCCAAAACGTATCCACTTTCCCATGGTCTCCTCCAACATTTCCTCTAAGCAGCCGCGCAGCTCTCTGCCAGTCCTGCGTGGCCTAGGACCGACTTTTCCAATGTTAACTGTGAATGGACCCTTAAAGGAGCCACACACCCAAAATAATTGGGGGGGGGGGGGAACATTGGTCTCCCCCATAGCCCTGTATCTTCCTCTGCTTCCTCTATTTATCCATTTCCCCTGATAATTCTAAATGAATGACATGTGCTATTTTGATGAAAGGTCAAATACCTCAAGTGTTAACCCTACGTTTCTCTCTCCAGGTGCTGCCTGACCTGCTGAGTGTTTCCAGTATCATAGAATGGTTACAGCACAGAAGGAGGCCATTCTTTCCATCGAGCCTGTGCTGGCTCTCTGCAAGAGCACTTCAGCCAGTCCCACTCCCCCGCCCTTTCCCCGGAACCCTGCAATTTTTTTTTCCTTCAGATACTTGTCCAATTCCCTTTTGAAAGCCACAAATGAATCTACCTCTAACACCCTCTCAGGCAGTGCATTCCAGATCCTAACCACTCACTGCGTAAAAAGGATTTCCTCATGTCGCCTTTCGTTCTTCTGCCAATCACCTTAAATCTGTGTCCTCTGGTTCTTGACCTTTCTGCTAATGGGAACAGTTTCTCTCTATCTACTCTGTCCAGACTCCTCATGATTTTGAGCACCTCTATCAAATCTCCTCTGCTCTAAAGAGAACAACCCCAGCTTCTCCAGTCTATCCACGTAACTGAAGTCCCTCATCCCTGGAACCATTCTTGTAAATCTTTTCTGCACCCTCTCTAAGGCCTTCACACCCTTCCTTAAAGTGCGGTGCCCAGAATTGGACACAATACTCCAGTTGGGGCCGAACCAGTGTTTTACACAGGTTCATCATAACTTCCTTGCTTTTGTACTCTATGCCTCTGTTTATGAAGCCCAGGATCGCGTATGCTTTTATAACCACAAGTGTATTTTATGGTTTATTTCAGATTTCCAGCATCGACAGTATTTTGCTTTTGTGCTAAATTAATGACCTCTCATCATTGGTTCCCCAACCAAAGGAGATAGTCTTTCCACTTGAAAACTTAAAAGCTTCGATTAAATCTGCGCTCAGCTTTCTCTGCTCCAGCGAAAACAATCCCAGTATCTCAAGTCTCTCCTCAGGCCGTCTCCCTCCCTGGCATCATTCTGGTGAATCTACGCTCTTACCATTCTATAGCTTTAATGTCCTTTCTAAAAAGAGGTGGCTAAAACTGCCCACACTCTCTAACTGTAGCCTATGCAATGGTTTGGATAAAGTCATCATTGCTTCTTTTCAATTGCATTCTATAACTCCATTTATAAAACTCAAAATTCTATTGGCCTTTTTGTGACTTTATCTACATGCACAGATATTTTCAGATAATTTGATCCCAAGGTCTCCCTGTTTATCCACATCGTTCAGTGCCTTTCCATTGAGTGTAAACTCCCATTCCTTGTTTTTTCTCCCAAAATGAATGACCTCCCAGTTAATCATATTAAATTGCATGGGTGACCTGATTGCCATTCTTGTAGCCTGTTGCCATCTTCCTGAAATTTTCACTCCTCCTCACAGTTTGCCAAACCTCCTGCTTTAATGTCATCAGCAAATTTTAATATTTTCTCCTTTATCCAAGTCCAAATCATCTACAGCTACCAACAATCAAAGTGAACCCAAGGTACAGCACTCCCACCCTGTCTTCACATTATGAAACACCCACTTACCCTAACCCTTTGTTTCTTGTCCATCAACTAACTTGTTACTGCATTTCCTCTTACACCATATGCTTGAATTTTTCTAACATAGAAGTTGCAACACAGAAACAGGCCCTTTGGCTCAGCCAGTCATGTCAGCATTTACCCTCTATACCAGACTCTTGTGAGAAACTTTATCAAACTCCTTCTGAAAATCCTCTGCATTTACTGTACTCCCTTTATCTATCCAAGCAACCACTTCTTCAAAAAAAAACTCTATTAAATTTGTCAAACAAAACTTGTCTTTAACAAATCCATGTTGGCTGTCCTTGAATAACGCGTGTATTTCTAAATGTTCACTACTTTTATCTTGGATTGTAGGTTATAAGAACTTGCTCACAACTGTTGTTAGATTAACTGGTCTATAGTTGCCTGATTTATACTTTGCTCCCCTGATACATCTCTAATTTCACTGCACAAGTTGTATATTTCAGGTTGTTTGAAAAATTGTGATGAGAACCTCTGCTCTCGGGATTCACCTCTCATGACTGAGAGCAACATGTGGAGGATTGTGGAGCAAGTCTATAACTTAACTCTCGGCAGCACATTGTGTTGAGTCTAATGAACTGAGCTGGACTCAGATGCAGTTTCTGAAAATGGCAAGAGGGCAATAAGAACATAAGAACATAAGAAATAGGAGCAGGTGTAGGCCATACAGCCCCTCGAGCCTGCTCCGCCATTTAATACAATCATGGCTGATCCGATCATGGACTCAGGTCTGCTTCCCTGCCCGCTCCCCAATAAGACCATATGAAATTATGCAGGCTCACTAAAACTAAACTTGTGAAGCAAAATAAGATAAGGAGCACAAAACTCTACAGTGGGGTATGATACTGAACCTGACCCCTCCCACTCCCACTTTCGAGGGGACTAAAAACTCCTTAAAGCTGGCTCAATGGATCAGGAAACCTTCAATCCCAAGGAATTAGGACCTAGCTGGATAGTGTCTGAGCTTCCTAGTTAAAGTAAAAAACTTGAATCAACAAATGAATAGTTTAACATTGAATATTCTAATTTAATTGACTCCTTTTAATCCACACAGACTGTGTGTTTCATTCCTCTATTATTCCACCTCACTGAACAGACGATACTTTAATTTTTGTATCTGCAGAGTCAGGTGTACGCATTTGATGCACAATAGCACAGAGTGCAGTTATTAACCTAAGCTCAGATATCAGCAAAAGCTCTCTCCAGCTTTGAAAACAGGTCTATTATTAATTCCCTTTTCTCTCAAATACATTTTTGTTAGATTCAGAAAAATACTTCAAAGCTCATAGTCTGTAGACCTCAACTGTGTCAGGAAACTGGTTAACAGATGATGTTTGGATAATCTGTAAATTCTGCTCAGATTACCAGTGGCAAAGCTTCAAAACCGTTTCTCCTCCCGGTCAAACTCCCTCACATAAAGCCTACCAGTCGCATTTCGAGACTTTGACTATTTGGCCTGGAGCAGATTTTTGGTTTAAACTATAAGATGCTTTTGATATGAAGTCAGATTCAAGATTTTGAGGAGTCATTCCCAAAGATTGCACAGTATTCAGTTCCATTCGCAATTCCTCAAATAATGAAACAGTATGTGTCCACACGACCTGGATAACATTCAGGCTTGGGTGATAAGTGGCAAGTAACATTCGTGCCACACAAGTGCTATGCAATGGTGATCTCCAAAAAGAGAGAATCTAGCCACTTCCCCTTGACATTCAATGGGATTACCATCGCTGAATCCCCACCATCAACATCCTGGGGGTCACCATTGACCAGAAACTTAACTGGGCCAGCCACATAAATACTGTGGCTACAAGAGCAGGTCAGAGGCTAGGTAGTCTGCGGTGAGTGACTAGAATCTTTCTTATTATTTTGATAGGAAAAAAGCGGGAGTAGCTAGGACACACAAAGAATGGGTATGTAAATGAGATCACCTGCAATGAGATGGTCCAACAATTAAAACTGTTACCCATATCAGTTTGAGAAAACGAGGAGTTCATCACTGCAGCCTTACTCTTCAAGTAAACATTTATATCTGGTGTGCTAGAATAGCGACTTCATGTCACATCAGCATGGGTTGGCTTGCAGAGAAGCTCACACATAGGAAGATGGGAGACGGAGGATTTGCAGCTCAAATGTAGCAGCCTTCCCAACTTGTCCTGCCACCTTCAAAGATTTATGTACCTACACCCCCAGGTCTCTCTGTTCCTGCATTCCCATTTAGAATTGTACCATTTATTTTATATTGCTTCTCCTCATTTTCTTTCCTATCTAGTGCAGACTTGACATTTGTAGCATTCACATACCAGTTCTCCTGCCAGTGGCCCTGCTTCCCACACAGTGTCATTAAGGTGCAGCAGGTAAACTTGAGACTTTTCCATCATTGCTTATTTAAGGCTCTGGGAACAGGACTGAGGAAAATCTGTGACCTGCTCATCGAGTCCTTATACAGTTTCTCTTGCTCTGTTTGTGCTCCCAGTACCTGCAGGATACAACAACAACAACTTGCCTTTATAGAGCACCTTTAATGTAGTCAAATGTCCCAAGGTGCTTTACAGAAGTAACTATTACATGGAAATTTGACGTCAAGCCACATAAAGAGATATTAGGACAGGTGATCAAAAGCTTGGTCAGAGGTAAGTTTTAAGGAGCATCTTAAGGGAGGAGAGAGAGGTAGAGAGGCGGAGAGGTTTAGGTAGGGAATTTCAGAGCTTAGGGCCTTGGCAGCAGAAAGCATGGTCACCAATGGTGGGGCAAAGGAAATCGGGATGCACAACAGGCCAGAATTGGAAGCCTATAGAGATCTCGGAGGTGTGGGGCTGGAGGAAATTACAGAGCTAGGGAGGGGCAAGGGGCATGGAGGCATTTGAAAACAAGGATGAGAATTTTAAAATCGAGGCGTTGCTGGACTGGGAATTAATGTCGGTCAGCGAGCACAGTTAGTAATGGTAGATGGATATCCTGGGTGTAGTTAGTAATAGTGGATGGACATTCTAGGTTTAAGTAGCGCTGGTATTTTATTACATAGGATATATGGCACAGAAACAGGCCATTCGGCCCAACCAGTCCATGCAGGTGTTTATGCTCCACTCGAGCCTCCTCCCTTCTTTCCTCGTCTATATCTATCAGCATAACCCTCTATTCCCTTCTCCCTCGTATGCTTATCTAACCTCCCCTTAAATGCATCTATACTATTCGCTTCAACCACTTCCTGTGGTAGCGAGTTCCACATTCTCAGCACTCTTTGAGTAAAGAAGTTTCTTCTGAATTCCCTATTGGATTTCTTGGTGACTATCTTATATTGATGACCTCTAGTTATGCTCCTCCCCATTTGTGGAAACATTCTCTCTGTATCCAAAATACTCTCCATCAAAACCTTTCATAATTTTAAAGACTCTAATAGGTCATCCCTCAGCCTTTTTTCAAGAGAAAAGAGACCCAGCCTATTTATCCTTTCCTGATATGTATACCCTTGCAATTCTGGTATCATCCTTGTAATTCTTCTCTGCACCCTGTCCAGTGCCTCCTTATCCTATTTATAATATGGCGACGCAGTACTCAAGTGTGGTCTAACCAAGGTTCGATACAGGTTTAGCATAACTTCCCTACTTTTCAATTCTATACATCTAGAAATAAACCCTAGTGCTTGGTTTGCCTTTTTTATGGCCTTGCTCACCTGTGTTGCATCTGCCTGAATTTGCGACCCCTACGGGTGAGTATGAGATGCGTACATGCCCGTAAGGATCGTGTAAATTCCGGGTTTAGGTATGCGAAGCGCATGTGTCTAAACCCGGAACTTGTGTGTTCTGTCAAGAATCCGCTTGACAGATCCACCGCATTCAAAAGTAAAGGGCCTCCTCAGGCGGAGAGTTGGGCTATTTACTCCTGCCCAGAGAATGCGCTTCGGAACCTCCGAGACTACCTGCTACTTTAGTAGAAATTTTTGTGGTTGGAGGCATCCGCCCGTAGGAAGCTCCGACCGCAATTTCTGGACCTTAGCGATTTGTGTATTTGTACTCCGAGATCCCTTTGTTTCTCTACCCCACCTAGACTCGCACACTCCAAGTAATAAGTGACCTCCCTATTCTTCCTACCAAAATGGAATACCTCACATTTATCTGTGTTGAACTTCATTTGCCAATTATATGCCCAATCTGTAAGTTTATTGATGACCTCCTGTAATTTGTCGCAGTCCTCCTCAGTATTAACTATCGCCCCCCAATTTTGTGCCATCTGCAAATTTAGAAATTGTGTTTTTGATTCCAAAGTTTAAATCGTTAATATAAATTGTGAACAGTGGTCCCAGCACTGATCTTTGTGGAACACCACGACCCAACTTCTGCCACTGTGAAAAGCTAACTTTTACCCCGACTCTTTGCTTTCTGTCTTGAAGACAGCTAGCTATCCATTCTGCTACTTGTCCCCTGACTCCCATTCTCTGACCTTGTTGTTCAGTCTATTATGGGGTACCTTATCGAAGTCCTTTTGAAAATCTAGATAAATTACATCTACTGTATTAGCATTGTCTACTCTCTCTGTTACCAATTCAAAAAATTAAATGAGGTTGGTCTAGCAAGATTTTTCCTTTTGAATTCCATGCTGACTATTTGTTATTATAATTTTGGTTTCTAGATGTTATTATCATTTTCAGTTTTCTGGTGAATCCATGAGACAGAATAAACTGAAACGTACCACCTCAATTGTCCCATTTTCCTTGCACACATCCTGCAGAAGGGGATTTATAATTGGATTACAGACTGGGAATGAGCACTAATCCATGCGCGCGCACACACTCTCGTACACACACACTCATCTGAATATCTCTGATGGCAACTAATCTAATAACTGTTCTTTCCTTCAGTTGTTGCTGTTTACTGTGAAAGGGAAACACCGCAGGATGTATCAGGAGTGAGAGGCTACCTGAGTGTCCCCACTTCGACTCACTCATTGATAACCAGTGCTGCCTGGCTGCTGCTATAGGAATACCCGCCTGTGGATCACTTGGGACAATCTGTGAAAAGAAAAGTGTACAGGACAACTGATGGCAGATGCATTAGGCCAGCCAGTGCTCCTGATTAAACTATGAGAAAAGGAAGTAAATGCAAGTTTATCTATATATAAAAGGAAACATGTTCTGCTGATTTGAGAATGGAACTGGAATAAATAAGTCACTGCCAATCTAAGCAAATCTCTCAACTCCATCCAACTTATCACAAATATTATTTCGATTTTCCATTGAATATGTTAATACCAACATTCCAAAGTTATTAGATATGACAGACAATCACTTGTGCAAACCATGACTAGTGCAGCCTAACCTTGAGGTGCCCATGTCATTACACTGACCTGCATTACACCAACATCACTACATGGCTTTTATTGGATCAAAATTAAATTCCAGTTGACTTTAAATTGAACTCCAGTATTGGGAAATGAATTGGTCTATGACTGGTCGTGTGGATCCTTGCATGAGACACATCAAGTCCTTCAATAATGATTCAGACCCATGGAATTCAATTGAACTCAGTAAAAATTCACCAAGTCAACAGCACCTGTTGATTGGGTCCAAGCAGCAGGAGCCAGGCTATGTAACAATTCCGGTCACTGTATTTTATGCTTTACTTTTTCTCTTTGGTGTATTTGCAAATGGTTTGAGCATTCTGACACTGCTAAGAAATGGACGGATGAAGGTCAGTGCCACTCGCTTCTACCTCCTCAGCCTGGCACTGGCAGATCTGCTGCTCTTGCTGACCATACCAGTGACAGTGTACAGGTACTACTGGCAGTACTACCCCTGGCTGCTCAGTGACCCCATCTGCAAACTCTACTTCATGGTCCGACAGATCTACTGTGCCATAACCAGCTGGACTATAATTGCCTTTACTGCTGAGCGATATATTGCAATTTGCCATCCCATGTGGTCAATCACTGGTCTACGGCAGTCTCGAATGGTCTATTTGTTGGCAGTTATCTGGGTCATGTCAGTCACCTCTTCTGTGCCATTTGCCATTGTTTATGGACAATCAGCGGCCTGTATCCTTGATTATACTGCCAAGTCACAGGATAAGACTATCTTCTACTCTACAGTGTGTGAGATGATTGAGCAAGAACCATTCACCATCTACAAGACTGTGATCCAAATGAGGAGTGTCCTCTGCTTCTTGGTTCCACTCACCGTGATCATCATCTTTCACCTGCTTATATTTCGACATTTAAGTGTGAATAGTCGCCAGCGGGAGAAGATGGGATTGATGCATCCATGGAGAGGTCAATGCACAAACCCCCTCACTAGTTCTGGAAATCTGCCTGGAACAGAAAGAAAGGCCCTTCAGCTGATGGGTGAGTGAACATTTTCATCATCATCCTTTGCAACTATCAGGCACAATCCTCTTTCATCACATAATAGGACGAAACGTTACCTTGTGACATGGGTTCGTAATTGGCTGGGAGGTAGGAGACAAATATTGGCATAATGGGTATGTACGTTGATTAGCGGGATGTGACAAGTGGTGTTCCCCAGGGATCTGTACCAGGGCCTCAGATTTTCACCATATTTATCAATAACTTGGATGAGTTATAAATCCAAGTTTGCAGTTAACACTAAGTTAGGAGGCACACAGTAAGTTGAGTGGATAGGAGCATTTATCTCAAGGGGGCTGTAATTCAAAAGTGAGGAAGTTATGCTTCAGTTGTACAGAGCCTTGGTCAGACTGCACCTGGAGTACTGAGTCCAGTTTTGGGCTCCGAACCTCAGGAAAGATATATTGTCCTTGGAAGGGATGCAGCGCAGATTGAGCAAAATTCTACCAGGGTTTAAATTATCAGGACAGGTTGCATAAACTTAGCTTGTCTTTCCTTGAGTTCAGAAGGTTGAGTGATGATCTAGTCAAGGTGTTTAAAATGATTAAGGGATTCGATAGGATAGATGCAGAGAAGCTTTTTCCCTTGGCGAGGAATCCAGAAAAAGGGAACATAATCTTAAAATTAGAGCTAGACCATTTAGGAGTGAAATTAGGAAACACTTTTCCACACAGTGGGTAGTGGAAATCTAGAACTCTCTCTCCCAAAAGAAGCAGAGGGAAGATGAGAATTTTTTTAACGCAATTGTTATAATCTGGAATGCATGGCCTGAAAGGGTCATGGAAGCAGATTCAATAGCAGCTTTCAAAGGGCAAAAATTTGCAGGGTAAAAGAGGGGAAATTTTAATGACTCTGTAGAATTGTATAACTTGGGGGAGGGGGATGATGATGGGACATTTCACCTGAGGTGGGCACAGACTGGGAAGGAATGTGCAAATCTCCTTGCCTGTATAGCTCGGCAGCGTATTGTGCTGCATCTTTTAGGGAGAGATGAACAGGTCAATAGTGAATTAATGTTAAACATTTTGAAACCTGTTATTAGAATATGTGTTTGGTGCTAATTAGATGTCGATGGGCGACTGCTGGGATCACTCCCACTCACTGGTGTGCTGCTTTAAACTCAAAAGGCAAAGGTCTCTACATCAAAGAGGCTGCTAGAACACAGACACCAATAAGTAGCTTTTTTATTATTTACTCCTTTAGGAGACAAATGAAATAGTAAAAATATAACCTGTTTGAGATGAAAGCTATGCTTCTGCTGTTAGTTGCCTGGAAACCATCTCTATAGTGGTTCCATGCAGTTACCATGGGAAACTAAATGGCTCCATGAATAGCAGGCTGGTGGCCCCATCCTTTCATTCGCAGTCACAGCACCATGCAATAATAATGGAAGTGGCAGCAATCAGGCTGTGTTAGATTGATGCCACATTGTAAGTGTGGTGATGCAGAAAGGGCAGCTCTGCTGTTAAGGTATGGCAGATTCCTCATGGTATGAAATAGGTCGAGTCCTCATGATGCGAAGGTTGAATGTTATTCAGCGGGTCATCAGCACAGCATGCAGGGACATTGATTGTGTCTTTTTTCTCATTTCAGGAGCTGTTATTGTTGCCTTTTTCGTTTGTAACTTTCCTGATACTGCTGCCACCCTGATGCACATTTACACGGAGAACTGGACGACAAGTATTCACACTATTTACACCTGGCTGAAGTCATACTTGTCACTGCCACTGTGGTATGTAAACAGTGCCCTAGACCCCATCCTCTTCTGCATTTCCTCTTCCTCCTTCCGCAGTGCTGGCAAGGACAGCCTTTGGCCCTTACTCCCTTGGATCAGCAAGTCTCTGAATGGTCACAAGCTACATGTTTCATACATCAGCCTCTCCCAGAGCTGGGTCAGGAATCAGCTGACAGTGCCTTCCCTCACACGGAGGTCCACCTGGTCTCTGAGTTCCTGCAGTGGAAAACTCACTGATCCATTTAACGCACAAAGAGGTCTCCAGCTGCTTTCCTTGAAGGATCTCTTAGAGCAGAGTGACCAGCAGACCCCCTCCCTCAAGGGTTTCAGACCAGCAGACCCCCTCTCTCAGGGGTCTATCAGACCAGCAGACCCCCTCTCTCAGGGGTCTATCAGACCAGCAGACCCTCTCTCTCAGGGGTCTATCAGACCAGCAGACCCCCTCACTCAGGGGTCTATCAGACCAGCAGACCCCCTCTCTCAGGGGTCTATCAGACCAGCAGACCCCCTCTCTCAGGGGTCTATCAGACCAGCAGACCCCCTCTCTCAGGGGTCTATCAGACCAGCGGACCCACTCCCTCAGCGGTTTATCAGACCAGCAGACCCCCTCACTCAGGGGTCTATCAGACCAGCAGACCCCCTCACTCAGGGGTCTCTCAGATCAGACCCTCTCCCTCAGGAGTCTATCAGATCAGACCCTCTCCTCGATGGGTCTTTTAGCAGAGTGGAGACCAGCATCTCCGTTTTATGAAGTATCTTTCAGTAGAGCAGAGATCACAAACTCTTCACCTTGAAGGGTCTCTCAGATCAGCAACTCCTCTCTTATTCATTCACATTATGCTCCAAATAACAGAGACCTAGACATCTAAATTGAAAAATGTATTTCTAACTCCTCATTGTGCAGATTAAATGGTTCAGTGGATAAATGCCCCCTTATGTGTTACTAAGCCATGTAGACCAAGCAAGTGCCAGGTTCAGTTCCAAGTTTGGGCAATAGTAGGAACACCATAATTGGCTTCAGCATCCCTGACCGAATGAAGGGAACGTCACCCAGGATTCCTGATCATTATCCATTGTGGACATCAAATGAGGGCAGGGTTGTGATTAACCATGATATGCACCATGGGATACAGTCTGCTGACACTCCCAGTCTGCACTCACACATGAGATGTGTGCAGTATCTCTGGAAGCGTATTCTAGTGACAGTCGCAGCCTTTAGAAGGAGGGGGGAGAGAAAACCTCTATTAGTGTTAGGAACTGAGCAGTGAGCACAATTTTCAGTGTTGAAATTTAACAGTTTATCCTCTGCACAATATTTAATTAGGTCGGCTGGGTGATTGACACACAAAAAAAACTCAACATTATTCAGGGATGTCCAAACCAAATTACTGAGAAATCCACAAGACAAAGGTTCTGTTTGCCCAATATGGATGGCACATTCTCACCAGAGGATATAACGCTCTTATCTAAGTCCAGTGCATTCCAACCTATCAGGTTAGCAGAGCCAGAACTTAGGGATCCGCCAATTGTAGACAGGGGTATTGCTGGAGTTTAACCAGTTAAAACCAGTCAAGCAAGGACCACTCACCTATTAGGGCATTGGCCTGCAGGATTATCTAAAACCAGCTGGAAAATATCTCAGCACCAGTGACAGGTCTACCTTCCACTAGTTAGAAGTACAGATCAGCAGCAGTTGCTTTCCCCTCTGCTAGCCAATCATGATCAGCACCAAGGCCTGAATGCATGACCAAGTGTTCTCACAACTAGGCTCCATATAGTACCTTTCAGCAGCTGTCATCATCTCAGAGCTTTCTTATCAGCTATATGACAGACATCTGCCTTCAGTGTGGCCAATAGAGGCATGCCCAAGGTATTTTCTGACAGGTCAGTGTAGGTCACAGGCCTCCCTCTAAATGTTTCCTCTTTTTGCCACAAATCCTTGCAGCCCGAGGAAACCCCTTCTTCCCATGGCTATTTCTGAACCATGGTGGAAAGGTTGTTTGTTCTTGGGATGTGAGCGACATTGATAAGGCAGCATCTATTGCCATCCCTAGTTACTCTGAGGGCATTAAGAGTCAACCACATAGAAAGAAGAAAGAATTTGCATTTCTATAGCACCTTTCACGACCTCAGGACGATCCAAAGTGCTTTATGAAATACTTTTGAAGTGTAGTCACTGTTGTAATGCAGGAAATGCAGCAGCCAATTTGCGCACAGCAAAGTGGGACCACAGTCACATGTAAGCCAAATTGGGTAGGGGTGGCAGGTTCCCTTCCTTGAAGGACATTATTGACCAATCAAGTTTTTACAACAATCCATCAGCTTCGTGATCATTTCTCCTGGTGCCAGCCCATCAATTATCATATTTATTGAATTCAATTTTACAACTTGCCATGGTGGGATTTGAACTCACAACCTTTAGGTGACTAATCCAATATCACAAGGCTGCCAAACCCTTATATACTCCACAAGCCTAACCTGCATTGGGACTCAGCTTTCATTAAAGAAAGGATAGGAAAACAAAAGTGCTCTTCGCAAAATCGAACATTAGTGCCAGGTGGTGCGGGACTGGGAACCACAGCTCCTGTAAAGGGATGGAAGCCCAGCATCATTACACGCTCACACATCAATCCTTCTCACACTGTGCACTGTATGTGTATGTGTAAATATATTTAAATATTTGATGTAATTTAGAGCTGATAGATTACCAGAATAGAAAATGCTGGAAATACTCAGCAGGTCAGGCAGCATCTGTGGAGAGAGAAACAGAGTTAACATTTCAGGTCCATGACATTTCATCAGAACTGGAAAAAGTTAGAGATGTAAAAGGGAGTCATCTAATCTCTCCTGCCTTCCACCCTACCACAGACCTAGAATCATAGGGCCCATGTTTCCACAAGAAAAAAAACGGGCACCCCTCCGAGCTGGGCGCCCGTTTTTCGCGCCTAAAACGGCGCCTAAAAAAATCCTCGGTATTCTCCACCGACTTACAGGTCCTGTGGCACTGGGCGCAGCACAGCACGAGCTGTGGGGGGGCGGAGCCAGGTCCCTGCGCTGAAAACAGTGCCGGGACCTCTGCACATGCGCGCTACAGTCGGCACGCAAGTGCAGTAGCTCCAGGCGCCGAACTGTGTGGGAGGGGCCCGAAGCACGCAGCCCCTAGCCCTGGCTGAATGGCCTCACTGGGGCTGCGTGAATGAGGCTCCTCCCACAGCCAGCTCCTGCTCCCCCCCCGACCAGACCCGACACTCGCTCCCCCTCCGCCGACCAGACCCGACCCGACACCCACTCTCCCCCCCGACCCGACACCCGCTCCCCCCCGCCCCAGACCCGACACCCGCTCCCCCCCCCCCCCGACCCGACCCGACCCGACACCCGCGCCCCCCCCCCCGGACTCGACACCTGCTCCTGTTCCCCGACCCCCCCCCCTCTCTTCTCCCCCCCCCCTCTCTCTTCTCCCCCCCTCTCTCTTCTCCCCCCCTCTCCCTTCTCCCTCCCTCCCCTTCTCCCCCCTCCCCTTCTCCCCCCCCCTCTCCCCCCATCCCCTCTCCCCCCCCTCCCCTCTCCCCCCCCTCTCACCCCTCCCCTCTCCCCCCCTCCCCTCTCCCCTCCCTCCCCTCTCTCCTCCCTCCCCTCTCCCCCCCCTCTCCCTCCCCTCTCCCCCCCTCTCCCCCCCTCCCCTCTCCCCTCCCTCCCCTCCCTCCCGTCTCCCTCCCCTCCCCCCCCTCTCCCCCCTCCCCTCTCCCTCCCTCCCCTCTCCTCTCCCCCCCTCTCCTCTCCCCCTCCTCCCCTCCCTCCCCTCTCCCCCCCTCTCCCTCCCCTCTCCCCCCCTCCCCCCCTCTCCCTCCCCCTCCCCCCCTCCCCCCCTCCCCCCTCTCCCTCCCCCCCATCCCCCTCCTCCCTTCTTCTCCCCCTCCCTTCTCCTCCCCCTCCTTTCTCCTCCCCCTCCCTTCTCTTCCCCCTCCCCCTCCCTTCTCCTCCCCCTCCCTTCTCTTCCCCCTCCCTTCTCCTCCCCCTCTCCCTCCCCTCCCCTCCCCCTCCCCTCCCCCTCTCCCTCCCCTCCCCCTCCCCCTCTCCTCTCCCTCCCTCTCTCGCTCAGCGGCACGGACAGCTGCAGAATTCTCCCTTGCTGAAGCACTTTCACACAGGTAGGAAGATGGTTTATTTAATCTTTTCTTGGCTTATAAATGTTTATTCAGGTTGGATTTATTTGTATAATATTTGTAGAAGTATAAATAAGGATTTATTGTAGAATTTAATGACTTCCCTTTCCCCCCCCACCTCGTTCTGGACGCCTAATTTGTAACCTGCGCCTGATTTTTTAATGTGTAGAACAGGTTTTTTCAGTTCTACAAAAATCTTCACTGGCTCCATTCTACTTTAGTTTGGAGTACGTTTTCACTGTGGAAACTTTCAAATCAGGCGTCAGTGGCCGGACACGCCCCCTTTTGAAGAAAAAATTCTGTTCTAAACTAGAACTGTTCTACCTGACTAGAACTGCAGAAAAAAAAATGTGGAGAATTGCGATTTCTAAAATAGTCCGTTCTCCACCAGTTGCTCCTAAAAATTAGGCGCGAATCATGTGGAAACTTGGGCCCATAGAATGGTTGCCACACAGAAGGAGGCCATTTGGCCCATCAAGCCCATGCTGGCTCTCTGCAAGAGCACTTCAGCCAGTTCCATTCCCCCGTCCTTTCCCCGTAGACCTGCATTTTTTTCCTTCAGGTACTTCTCCAATTCCTTTTTCAAAGCCATGTTTGAATCTGCCTCCATCACCTTCTCAGGCAGTGCATTCCAAATCCTAACCACTCGCTGAGTAAAAAGGTTTTTCCTCATGTCATCTTTGATTCTTCTGCTAATCACCTTAAATCTTTGTCCTCTGGTTCCCCACCCATCCGCCAATGGGAACAGTTTCTCTCTATCTACTCTGTCTAGACCCCTCATGATTTTGAACACTTCTATCAAATCTCCTCTCAACCTTCTCTGCTCTAGGGAACAATCCTAGCTTCTCCAGTCTATCTACGTAACTGAAGTTCCTCGTCCCTG
Organism: Pristiophorus japonicus; assembly: GCF_044704955.1. NCBI lineage: Eukaryota > Metazoa > Chordata > Chondrichthyes > Pristiophoridae > Pristiophorus > Pristiophorus japonicus. The sequence continues at coordinate 227,009,287 of NC_091979.1, read as the reverse complement.
GAACCATTCTTCCTACATTACAACAGTGACTACACTTCAAAATTACTTCATTGACTGTAAAGCACTTTGGAACGTCCAGTGGTTGCGAAAAGCACTATACAAATGCAAGCCTTTCTTTTTAAATATTTTCTGCACCCGTTCTAAGGCTTTCACATCCTTCCTAAAGTGTAGTGCCCAGAATTGGGCACAATACTTCCCTTTTATTCTTTCCTCCCCTTTCCCTACATCTCCATTTGCTTAAAACATGTTCCACCTCTAACTTTTTCCAGTTTTGATGAAAGGTCATCGGCCTGAAATGTTAACTCTGTTTCTCTCTCCACCTGATGAGTATTTCCAGCATTTTCTGTTTATCGCTCAGATTTGCAGCATCCCCAGTATTTTGCTTTTGCTTCATAGGATCATTGAAATTTACAGTATGGAAGGAGGCCATTTCAGCCCAGCATGTCTGCGCCGGCCGACCAAGAGCTATCCAGCCTAATCCCACCTTCCAGCTCTTGGTCTGTAGCCAGTTTTATAATGTTGGGTTCCCACTCATAACTCAGAAATCTAGACTGCTGTTCTATCAACAACTAGGGGGCATAAGTTTAAAGTAAATGGTGAATGTTTAGAGAGGATTTGAGGGGAAATTTCTTCACCCAGAGGGTTGTGGGGGTCTGGAACTCACTGCCTGAAAGGGTGGTAGAGGCAGAAACCCTCACTACATTTAAAAAGTACTTGGATGTGCACTTGAAGTGCCGTAGCCTGCAGGGTTACGGACCTAGAGCTAGAAAGTGGGATTAGGCTGGATAGCCTCTTGTTGGCCGGCATGGACACGATGGGCCGAAATGACCTCCTTCCGTGCTGTAAATTTCGATGATGGTCTCTCTTCCTGGTCCAGTCTGTTCCTAGGGCAGCCCCTGCCGATTGTACAGCCCAGCATTGGCTATTTAGTATGTGTGATTCAATGATCTCCCACTCTGTGGAAGAGCCTGTGATGTCAAGAACCATATTGTACAGAAAATAAAACAGAAATGTCACCCCTCCCCCAATATACAGGAGTAACACTTGGGGACCTGTTCTAATCTGAAAGCCATTATTTCTACGATAGTTGGAAAGATATGGCTTCTTTGGGTACCTGTTATCATGGAATGTAGGTACAGAAGCAACTTTCTCACTACTACACATTGGGTTTCAGCAATCAAACAGCAAAGAAGTGAGACAGGCCAAGGGATGGTGTCCGAGCAGACAGCTCAAGTTGAGGCATCAGCACAAGTGTGATGGGCTGAATCACATGTCTGTCTCGTGATTTCTGAGATTCTATGATTGGCTTGTTGCTAACTTCTGACATGTGACCCTGCCTCTTCCCATCCCATGCCTGTCATGTGACCCTCCTCCTCCCTTTCTCATCATGTGACCCACCTTCCCCCTTTCCTGCCATGTGACCCCCTTCCCTCCCCACTCCTTTCATGTGACCCCCCTCCCTCCCCCACTCTGGTCATGTGACTCTCCTCCCTCCCCCACTCACGCCTTCCTTCTAAACCCATGTCTTTGGGAAATTGCTTCCTTTCTGACTTATGCCACAGGAGACTGTTTCCCTCACAACCAGTTGCTTTGTATGTAATGTGTGCATGTTTACTCAATATTAATAAAGTAACAGATTTGTTAACAATGCTCAGTCTTGCTTTTTAAATTCCTAATTGCCCTGAGAAGTTGGTGGTGGGCCTTCTCCTTGAACTGCTGCAGTCCATGTGGTGAAAGTGCTTCCACTATGGTGTTAGATCGCGAGTTCCATGTTTATGACCCAGCAATGATGAAGGAACACCGTTTTATATGCCCAAGTCAGGATTGTGTGTGATTTGGAAGAGAACTTGGAGGTGATGATGTTCCCTCAATATTGCTGCTCTTGTTCTTAATAGTGGTCAAGGTCGCAGGGGAGGGAGGTGTTGTAACAGTAACTTTGGTGACTGCATCTTGTTGATTGTACATACTGCAGCTGCAGTGCACTGATGATGGGGGTGAATTTTGTCGGTGTAGATGGACAGCGAATCCAGTGGAAAAGAAAATTGGGTGAAGATGTAATTCTGGCTTCCAATTCGCTATTGCCCATTTTGTGCTACAGCTAAGACCAACGTCATCCGCACTGAGTCTAGTGACAAGAGCAGCAATCAAGTGAACTGCTCTGTCCTGGATGGTATCAAGCTTCTTGTTGGGGTTGCACCTATCCAGGCAAGTGGTAAGAATTGCATCACACACCTGACTTAAGCCTTGTACATAGTGGAGATGTTCTGAAAGATGTTCTTTGTAGCCATGGTGTTGATCTGGCTGGTGCAGTTCAGCTTTTGGTGAATGCTGAGCCCCAGGATGTTTATGGTGGAGAAATCAGCAAAGATGATGCCGCTGAAGGTCAAGGGGGCATAGCTAGATTTTCTCTTGTTCAAGATGGTCATTATCTGGCACTTAAGTGGCACAAATGTTACCTGCCAATTGTCAGCCTAAGCCAGATCCTATTGTATCCATCATTGGAGGAGTTGTGAATGGATCTGACACTGTGGAATCATCATCAAGCACCCTGACTCCTGACCAAATGACGGAGGAAAAGTCATTGATGAGGCAGCTGAAGATGGATGGGTTGAGGACACTTCACTTAGGAACTCCTGCAGTGATATCCTGGGGCTGAGATGATTGGCCTCTGACAACCATCCTCCTTTGCATCAGGTTCCTCCAGCTGTTAAAATGTTTTCTCTTTGACCACCACTGACTTCAGTTTTGCTAGTGCTCCTTGGTGCCGTAATTGGTTGAATCTTGTCTTGCTGTTGAGGGCAGTGATTCTCATCTCTTCTCTGGCATTCAGCTCTTGCATTTCCATCTTGTGCTGAGTGGTTCTAGCGGAACCCGAACTGAAGATCATTGAGCAAGCTATGCTGCACTATTGATTACTCCTTGCATCATTTTAGTGTTGATTGGGCAGAGGATGATAGGGCAGTAAGTAATTGGCTGGTTAGTACTTTACAGACTGACAGTGACTGACCCACCAACCCACGTGGTGCATCTGCAGAGTCCACCCAGGCAGCCATTAGCCTGCAAGCAGATCATGAGTGTATTGAATGGTTCTGTATTGCAGGATAACTGTGTGATGGGATTCGTGGAATTGTGGGGAAAATCTGCATCCAGTTCCCACACAGAAATGCTCCTGGGATTTTGCACAAACACTGTTGCTATATTTTCCACTTTATCGTATGCTACAACCACACAAAATAGGAATTCCAATCTATAGGTCCACTGCATCATCTTTCTTGCCCCCAGATCTCTCCTTTTCTTTCCTGAAGGTGCTGACTCTTGCAGGGGTAAGATTCCGCAGGTGCTAGTCACATTTTGGAACCTGGAGCCAATTTATCCATATGTTACCTAGACATGTGAGTTTTAGCAAGTTACTTGACTGTAAAGGCCTGATCCTGTCCATACAAGACCTCAACACCAGTAAAGTCCGAAGGTGGGGATCAGAAAATGGTTAAATTGCATAAGTTTATTTTAATTCATTCAGGGGATGTGCGTGTCACTGGCAAGGCCAGCATTTATTGCCCATCTCTAATTGCCCTTGAGAAGGTGGTGGTGTGAGCCACCATTTCAGAGGGCAGTTAAGAGTCAACCATATTGCTGTTGGTCTGGAGTCACATATAGGCCAGACCAGGTAAGGACGGCAGATTTTTTTCCCCCAAGGACAATAGTGAACCAGATGGGCTTTTACAACAATCTGGTAGTTTCATGGTCACCATACTAGCTCTTTTTTTATTCCCGATCTATTTAATTAACTGAATTTAAATTCCCCAGCTGCCGTGATTGGATTTAACTTATGTCTCCGGATCATTAGTCTAGGTCTCTGAATTACTAGTCCAGTAACATTATCACTATGCTACCGTAACCTGTGTAGTGATATGCGGAGGAGACAAAAGAAGGCATAATGGGAGAATTCAAAGAAATAAAAGACGTATACAAGACATGAGAGTGTATGAAGATCTAAAAGGGGATTGGAAATTAGAATGGGAAAAATGGAAAACTGGATTATGTGCTCAAGTCTCAAGTGGGGCTTGAACTACAACCTTTGATTCAGAAGTAAGATGGCTACCACTGAGCCAAGGCTGATACTGAGCCCAGATGAGTGGAATATTATGCGGTCAGTTCCTAAAGTTTGTTGGAAATAAAGTGTCAATAAAGTGTTGTTGTATCTACCAATTGGACCATTTGTCCATTCTATTTCCAACAGACAACATCCCGCAATAAAAGGAATATGTCAATAGTGAAACTGCATTGACAAACCATAGAGATTACACATGTAGGAGTCTGACAGATGGTGCCTTGGCTTATCTGCTTTTTAAGTGCAGTAATTATAGTTTAAACATTAATTGGCAAATAAAGATGATAGATTTTCTTTCAAGACAGGATTTATTGTACAATGTTAAACTGAGCCTCATCACAGCAACCTGAGTTCATTCCTGCTGATTTAGGCATTTCCCAATTTAATCGAATTTCTGGAGGGAAAGGCGTAACTACAGGGATAACTGCCATAAAGAGAAATTCCCCTAATTCCAAAAGGTAATGGTGTGAAAGCTCTGGTGTAATAAAGCAGATACCTTGTGATCAAATCATCTGATACACAGAGTTACAGTACGTATTTAGAGCTAGCACTTGGATTGGTTTCATCAATCATCATGCTCTGGGTATAATCCTTGTATACCAGTAAAGAATACATCTCTAACCTTGTAACAAAACTGATAGATGCCAATCAGTAAGGGAGAAAAAAGGGGCACGACATTTGGTGGGAAATCCCCTAGCTTCCTTGATCATCTGTTTTCAGGACAATGCCCAGCGACACACTATATCAACTCAGATGGTTCTCACTACTTTTCCTCAATGTTCTCTGCTCCTCTCCCATGATTATAGTGTTCCAGCCTCCAGTACCCCAGGCAATGGGCCATTCTTCATGTAAGCCCAAACAGCAAGTTCGGCAAGGCATTCAATCACAACTGAACAAAATTGCTGCCCTCACTCTTGGTTCATGCACATGCACTTTCCAGCAGCCTAGCGATCAAGACTGAGTACTCTAGCCGATCTGCTCCTGCTCTAGCCAAAGGTGCACGAATTATATTGCCTCTACTGCTACCCTAGCTGAGACCTGCTAGTTAAGGGCAGACTGGAAATTAAATCTTTTGGGTGACACAGTTTAATACCTGTCAGTTGAGCCAACAGGTAAGTAGCTCAGCTCTCATCGTCTGAATTTAATTACTCCCACTCTTACTCGCTCTTCTTGGCTGGCACTGCATACCTGGAATGGGCTGGAAATCAGTGCTCATATCTTGATCAAGGATGTGGTGCCATTGGTTACAAGGAGGCATGCGAGTATGGCCTAAGCTTCTCTCCCTTGGACTTTTTTTCCCCCCATCTACTCTCCCCAAGTTGGAGCTTGTCATGTTGAAACCCACAGTGAAGCACTTGATTGGAGACTGAAAGCTCAAAGATTAGGAATAGATGCAACTGTGAATATTGATGCAAATGTACTTTATCTATGTAACAGATAATGGAACTGCAGTTGTTCACTCTGCTCAGCTACTCTAAGTGCTCCAATCATTGAGCAAACAGATGGACAATAACATGTCACTGATTTCCTGGTGAGCTCATTTCTATTAGCCTCTTCCAAGCTCCTATTTCACATTTTGTGTTATCTGAGCCTCTGTTAATCTCGGTTCAAAATTGAAGTGTTTCTTCAGAGCCTGCAAGTCTGCTGAATATTTATTTGCTCCAAGTTAAGAACTTGTTGAAATTTCCATTTAAGCTGAGCATCTTTCAAGGTTATAGCTTGCAACACAGGGATTAAAGGATTGCATTGATGGTGAATGATCCTGACCATGACAGTTTCAGAAAGCAAACAAGACCTTGCTAACAAAGGACATAATTACAGCTTTAGAAAGAAGGCTTATTGTCATGTATTCAACTATCATTGTAACCCATGTGCAAGGGGAGCTTGGGGTGTGGGTTCGAATCCATACTCTCCTGAGGTTCTGTACATGCGATTTATGAGGATGGGTGAGTAATGAGGCACCAGACACAGTGGGTAAGAGTGCAAAATGGCTAATGTTGTTTATTTAGAATAGTAAACACAAAGATAGAGGGCATAGGAAGAGGTCATAAATAGCAGTAATGGCACAATCTCACTCAACAACATGAAAAATTCTCGCAACAGGGAAGGGGAAGATAAGAGGTTGAAACATTCCACTCACACACAACCCCACCTCCCACTTCCACCCTTCTTACCAATTCCTATCCTAAATTGAGTCTGTGAGGGGGTTTGGGCTATACTCAGAATCCTATCAACTCCACGGTTCTGGGGGCACTTATTTCAGCTCGGGGTCCCTCTGGGGTGGGTTTTACATTGTTGGTCGGTTTGGTTTTCCTCCTCGATGTTGCGTCGGTTTCTTCTATTTGCCTCTCGGTTGGCTCCTAAGCAAAAACCTGCTGGAGTTAAGCACATCTTCCCCAGAGCGAGGGCCCTGTGAAAAGCTGACTCAACTCCCCTTTAACTCAACTCAACCACAACGAAAACTGACTCCCACCTCCTTAACTCAACTCTACAACTCAATGCAAAAGCTGACTCCAACCTCCAACCTCTAACTCCCAACCTCCAACCCCCAACCCACTTGTGTGTTTTTGCAGCTTTTTCTTATAGTCCGTTCATCTTCGTGCCAAAACTGCATGCCATTATCTTGGGTCTTCCTTGAATAAAAAAAGAGTGTGAATGGCAGTTCGATGTGTATCGATCTGTCTGGAATGGGAGATTAGCCACACCTCCTGTATCCAGTCGCTTGCTGATGGGGTGAATGAAGATGATTGTTCACTATCTCAACAGAGGTGCCACTCTGTCTGGGCTAGCCAAAATGATTGCATCAGACCTGTGGGCCTTTGTTTAATTATTCAAACTGATACCCTTTGTGTTGCCTTGTGTATTACTGGGAAGATTTTGCCTGGACATGTTGCCTCTTCTGTGAGGGTTTTACACGAAAAGCTGGAGAAATGTCCTTTTAAAATATAAAGTTGTCTTGTATCCATTTTCCTGGAAGAACCAAATGTACACTCTTCGCCATTACGGTAGCTGGCTCATCCCCCGTCCGGTTCCGTGCCCCTGCAACACTGTCTGTTACTGTACAGGGTGGCCAGAGTCCCATCATCCTCCACGGTTTACAGGCTGTTGGCTGCAGTTGGTCATTTTAAACATGGCATCTTCCCATTCTCCCTGCCACATGTCTCCGTGGTTGGTTTTGCAGAACCTTACAGTCCCCCGTTAAAACACTCTGCCTCGGGTGTTTTCAAAATGTGAAGCAAAACCTTTTTCCTCTCACAGAGCCAATCTTCCCAAATCTTACCTAAACCCACGATAAAACATTAACATACACCAATGGTATTCATACATTTGGAATCAATACAATACTGAAAATGTAAAAATGCTTCTCAACCAATACCCTTCACCAAAATCATAAAAGTACATAGTATCACACATCATAGTATTGCAGATAGGGAGGTACGGACCTTTTACAAGGGAGAGACTTTTCTTTACAGTGCAATATATTCGGCTCGTACAACCAGTCCGTCATACTGCATAGACTTTGCTAGCCCCACCCTTTTCGTTTGGCCTTTGACTTGGCCTCCCGCATAGCTATTTCGATTTTTAAACGACGGCCCTTTCTCCTAAGCTGGCAGTGAATCGCCAGCAAATCGGCTACGATCATCAGCTGTGCCACTACCAGGGCGTGAGAGAGGATGCGGTCCCAGGCCGGGACCTCTACGTCCAACCCCCAATTTCATCACAGCCTTGAATTTAAGTCAGCTATCTGGGCTCCCAATTTTCCTGTATTTTTGTTGTAGGGTGAAATAATGTTTCTGGGATTTTTGTGCTGCTTTGAACAGATCTGTCAGGTGCTCTGGTAACAATGGAATGTGGTATCCAAAATGTGCTACATAATTGTCCATGCTATTAATCATTGATGCCCCGGTGTTGAAACCGGTAAAAACATCATTCCAGATCCCTCTTCTGTGTCTTTTCGGTTTGACGTTGTCTTTGGGTTGTAGACAGTACAGCAAAGTCATATTCAAATAGCCAAAATCGAGCTCATAGAATGTCTTGAACATTTCTCGAAGGAGAGCTTGACAGAGGCATTCTGTCTCTTTTGGGCACCACTCAGGTAGGTGCCCCTCGGTAAGGTTTAGGATGACGGAGGCCACGGTGGAGTGGACCCCCTGGTATAGCAGCTTGTCCGTGGGAACCAAAACCAAACCGTTCTCTGGTCCCTGGGTGGTGGTAGGGCATCTGTCCGTGTCAGTTGGTTCGGTCGGGGCTGTGGGCAAGGGCTGTCTGGGGTGTGCGCTTAACTCGGTGGCATGGATGGAGCTGGGGTGGCTTACTATGCTTGCAACCATGCTCCGGTCCCATCCCATCCCCTCCCCTTCATCCCGCCACTGTCAGGAGAACGCTATGGAGATGCCTGCCGGGCATATTTTCTGTGATCCCCACATGCACGCACACACACTCCTAACTCCGCCTCCCACAATTTATCCCAACACACACTCACTCCCCCCTGGGTGCCCGTGATGGTCCGGTAGGTGCTGTTGTCCAGTCTCTCCCAATCTGCTGTCGGATTTCCCATGTCCTTGCTCAGCTTCCTGAGCCACCACCACCTTCCCACCGGGGTGTGCCCCTTATAGGTCAGGCGAACCCTCTTCCCAACCACTACCCTAACCCGGGATGCGGTCACCTCAATGCTGGGGCAGGAGACTGATGCTTCCCCATACGTGACCCCGGTGTGGCTGGAGTATCTAATGGAATTGGACCCCAACCACCCTGGCCACCTTCCCCTGTGGGTATATATTGTGGTCCCCTCTACCCCTGGTGTCCCTTCTCCTGTGGTGACAGTCGGTGCCTGTCCCCCCTGAGCATCCAACAATAATGGCTTCTTCAGTCTCTCCCCGGTAGCCGATGCACATTCTGATGTAGGTGCACAGGAGCAGAATTTTCCTCATCTCTGGTTCCTCTTCTGAAAGACAAAACCTCATTTGGTTCAAAAACCCTGAGCCCCCTGGCTCATCCCTCCCCCATTTTCCACTCTGTCTACACCTCACAGTACCCCTGCACGGGTTTAAACTGTGTGTGCCTATCGGTCTGACCGCAAACCGCAATTTTACTGTGGAAGTCAAGGGGTTTCAACTAATAAACACTTGAAACAACAAACAAACCTTACACAAAAGAGGAAGTGAGAGGAAAAAAAGAAGTTCAGGCTCTCTATCGTATTGGCTCAAAAGCCTCACTGTTATACTCCCTATATTGCAGAGGCCACCTGAGCCCCATTACACTAGAGAAATCTTTATATATATCTGTACACACCTACTGCTCTCCTTTTTAATTTGCTTGCCGCCTTTCCAGGATGGCTGTGCTAATCCCTGGGACGCTCCTTGGTTTTCCTTTTATGCGGGGGAATGTAGGGGGGAGACCACCTCTCCTTTGGCCTCTTGGGCCGGACCGACCTCCGCGGCCCCTCTGTCTCCCCTGCCACGGTGTCCCCCGAGTGGTGCTTACTGGGCTGGTACAGCCCCTCACCCCCTCCAGGGATGGCTCACTGCCCTCGGGAGCAACGAAAATTCCCCCGACAGGCTCCTCACTGCCGGGGACTCCCGTATCCTCTGGGGGCTTTGGGTTGTACAAGGGTTCCACCCGAAACCACTCGCAGCTGATATTCTCACAGCATTTGCTCAGTTCTTCTAGGGACCACTCACTACTGGGACCCGCCACTACCCTCTCTCCTGCAGGCTCTGGGCTGTCTGCACCAAAGGCTAGGCTATCCCCGACAGGCTCCTCACTGTCGGCGGCCCCTTCCTCCGGTAAAACCCCTTCCCTGTCAGGAGACTCTCGTTGTTCCAGGGACCACTCACTGCTGGGACCTGCCGCCACTATCTTGCTTGCAGGCTCTAGGCTGTCCGCACCGAAGGCTAGGCTAGCCCCAACAGGCTCCTCACTGTCGGCGGCCCCTGTCTCCGGTACAACCCCTTCCCCGTCAGGAGACCTTGGCTGCGGGGTCACGTCCAGTGACTGGCTGCCTGCCCTGCACAGCCCTTTTCCCCTAATACCTCTCGGGAAAGTAAAACAGGCTGCCAGGGATGGTGGCACCCTTGGCTGCGGAGTCCGAGCGGATCTCCTAATGGGTGGAGGTGAGTCCTCGTACCATACATAAGGTAGGAATCCCCCTTTCTGTGGGTCCCAAATCTGTGGGTAGTTTGTACCTGTGAAGCAACTCACTGCTCCTTGTGGTGGGATCGGTGGGGCTGCAGTGGTGGGCTGGGGACCTGGGCTTCCCGTCGGGATTATCTCTCCGGGCTGCTTTTTCCCACTTGTTGGGGTTAAACAGTTTACATTGCTTAATGTGAAACCATTTAACTCGGCGGGGCATCTTGACCGCGTATACGATGGGGCTTGCCTTGTCGACAATGCTGTAAGGTCCCATGTATAGTGGCTCAAAGATTCCTACCCTGGCAAAGTTGCGGACCATGACCTGGTTCCCCACCTGCCACTCGTGGTGTTTGCTCGGTTCCAGCAGCAATCGGTTGGTCCGATGCTGCTTCCCCATGTTAGTGGCCGCCTGCCAGTGAATCTGCTTGAGGTGCTCCAACAGACTCTTGGTAAAGCGGTCCCTATTCACCTCGATTACCTGAGCTTCTGTCAGGACAGGTGCAAGTACATGGGTGGGGGTTCGCATGGCTCTTCCAGTCATGAGCTCGTATGGGGAATACCCCGTGCTTTTCGACTGGATCCCCATCAAAACCAGGGGCAACCTCTCCACCCACCTCTGCGGGGAATCCCCAGTCTCCTTCCTGAGTTTTTCTTTCAAGGTCCTATTCATATGCTCCACTAGCCCCGAGGACTGGGGGTTGTAGGCAACGTGCCACTTCCCCTCAATCCCCAGCACCTTAAGGGTTGCCTGCATGACCTGTCCCGTGAAGTGGCTCCCCCGGTCGGACTCCACGTACTGTGGAAGTCCCCACCTGGAGAAGACCTCCCGAACCAATATCCTGGCAGTCCCTGCTGCTGTGGCTATTCGGCAAGGGAAGGCTTCAACCCACTTTGTGAAATTGTCCACCAAAACCAGGCAGTACCGGTACCCTCCCTTAGCCACAGGTAGGGGCCCTATGTAATCGACTTGTATCGATTGCCATGGTCCCTCTACCCTCCTTGCGTGTCCTAGAGACACCTTTCTTTTCTGGGGTTCTGGATTATTGGTTGCACAGACAAGACAGTTCGCGCAAAATTCACGAGTGTCTTCCCGGAGCTGGGGCCACCACCCGACCTGTTCCACCCGTTGCCAGGTGACCTCTGGTCCGGGGTATCCAGCTCCAGGGCCTGTGTGGGCCAGCTGAAGGAACTCCCTCTGGTGCTGCTGGGGAACTATCCACTGCTCTCCTTCAAACAACGTCTTCACCCTAACATGGATGCCTGTGCCTCCGTACGGTCCTTCGACCTTTTCTCCCGCAGTCAGCTTGTCCATGACGGACTTGAGGACGGGATCTCGTGCCTGTACCTGCTGGAGGTCCTGGGCCAAAGCCACCCCTGCCCTCCCTTGTGTCCCCTGTCCGCCCCAGATAGCTGCTATGGGGCCTGCCTCGAGCGGGTTCCACTTGGTTCCCGTTTGGGTTCCCTCTTTGGCCAGTTGATCTGCCTTTTGGTTCCCTGCAGCCCTGGGCTCATGTTTGTAATGGGCCTTTACTTTGTGAATGCAAATGTCTGCCCCGGTCCCTACTGCCTGCATGATGTGCTGCAGTAGGGGTTTTATGGTCAGGGGCTTACCATCTGCAGATGTATACCCGCTGTCATGTATCTTACATTATTATATATAACTGTATCCTAACATGCTATACATGACTGTAATAAGATATGACCTGTAACCACCAGCATACCTTACCACCAGGGGTGCACTTGCAAGAGACAGGTATAAAAGGACAGGTCTCAGACAAGTGCAGCATTCCAGAGTTGTGAAATAAAGGTGCAGGTCCAGAGTGACCTTGACTTCACTACATGCCTCGTGTGAATCTGTACTGAGGGGACAGGACTTTACAGTGGCGACGAGTTACGGGATTACAGAATCCATAGAATGGCGAACAACGGATCAGATGAAAAGTACAATGCGGGAGACAATTGGGAGGACTTTATAGAAAGGCTCCAGCAAAGCTTTGTAACCAAAGACTGGTTAGGCGATGATAAGGCAGACAAGAGAAGAGCCCATCTCTTGACCAGCTGTGGCTCGAAAACATACGCTTTAATGAAGGATCTGTTGGCACCCAAGAAACCAGCTAGCAAGTCGTTTGAAGAATTGAGCACATTGGTAAGAGACCACCTGAAGCCAGCGAGCAGCCTTCACATGGCCAGACACAGGTTCTACAACTACAGACGCTGTGTGGGCCAGAGCATACCCGACTTCGTGGCGGAACTTCGGAGGTTGGCTAGTTTATGTGAGTTCTCCGATGAACTGAGGAGAGAAATGCTGAGAGACTTTTTCATTGAAGGAATAGGCCATGCAGGCATATTCCGAAAGCTCATAGAGACCAAGAACCTGACCTTAGAGGCAGCAGCACTGGTTGCACAGACATTCTTGGTAGGGGAAGAAGAAAAGAGGTTGATTTACAATGCAGCTACGACAACTAATGAAATATCGGAACAAGAAGTTCACAGCACTAAACAAGCGGCTACCCTCACACACGTACAAAACTGGGAGAACAGGCTCTCGACAACAGGCAGAAGCCATCAAGGGCCACAGGAACGGCCGTTCACACCTCATCAACCCACAATGCGAGCAATCAACTACAAACTGAGAGAAGCTCAAGAGAGATCAGCCAGACGCAGCTCATTCTTTGGGAATTCTTTGAACAATGGAACAGGTCTGTGCTGGAGGTGTGGGGGTGGGCACTCATCAAGGAGATGTTGATTTTAGCAGGCTGTTTGCAGAAATTGTGAAAATACAGGGCATTTGGCCCGCATGTGCAAAAAAACGGCAGCTCGGCTGGTATACGAATCGGATGGGTCGGAAAGCGGACCAGAAGATGGTGGGGACAGTATCCGGGACACCGATGTACAGCGGGTCAACACGATCAATGGCCGCTGCTCCTACAACAGGACGCCTCCAATAATGATGAGGGTCCTACTCAACGGGATATCTGTCAACATGGAGCTGGATATGGGAGTGAGTCAATCTCTCATGGGCGCTCAACAATTTGAACAACTGTGGCCGCATAAAAGAGACAGACCAAAATTCACAAGGGTCAACACCAAACTAAGGACCTATACCAAAGAAATCGTACCAGTCCTCGGCAGCGCCATGCTCTCTGTCACACACAAAGGGACAGTGAACCGACTTCCCCTGTGGATTGTCCCCAGAGACCCCCCAGCACTGCTGGGGAGAAGCTGGCTGGCAAAACTAAACTTGAAATGGGATGATGTCCATGCCATGTCATTAGAGGAATGGACCTCCTGCTCAACAGTTATAAAGCAATTTGAACATCTCTTTCAGCCAGGTGTGGGCACTTTCAAAGGGGCCAAAGTCAAAATCTACATCACACAGGATGCTAGACCGGTCCATCACAAGGCCAGAGCTGTACCCTATGTGATGAGGGAAAAGATTGAACACGAACTAGACAGGCTTCTGCGGGAAGGCATTATATCACCTGTGGAATTTAGCGACTGGGCAAGTCCCATCGTCCCAGTCATGAAGCCTGATGGATCCGTATGAATCTGTGGGGACTACAAATCTACCATAAACAGAGTCTCCCTTCAGGACCAGTACCCGCTGCCCAGAGCGGAGGACTTATTTGCCACATTGGTTGAAGGTAAACTTTTCTCAAAATTAGACCTCACATCTGCGTATATGACGCAAGAATTGACCGAGGAATCCAAGCTACTCATCACCATCAACACACATCGAGGCCTTTTCATGTACAATCGATGCCCATTCGGCATCAGGTCGGCAGCTGCCATATTCCAGCGCAACAATGGAGAGTCTGCTTAAGTCCATCCCGGGGATGGTTGTATTTCAAGACGACGTACTTATCACGGGCAGGGACACCGACTCCATTCTCCGTAATTTGGAGGAAGTACTAAAGCGGTTGGATTGGGTAGGCCTACGAGTCAAGAAATCCAAGTGCCTGTTTCTCGCACCCGAGGTTGAATTTTTGGGCAGAAGGATTGCCGCTGATGGAATCCGCCCAACAGAGTCCAAAACAGAAGCAATTCGTCTGGCATCCAGGCCCTGGAATGTTTCAGAACTGCGCGCCTTTCTTGGGCTACTCAATTACTTTAGGAACTTTATGCAGAACTTCAGCATGCTGTTGGAGCCTCTCCATGTACTACTCAGGAAAGGGTGCGATTGGTTTTGGGGGGACGCCCAGGAACGCGCCTTCAATAAGGCACGCAACCTTCTGTGTTCCAACAGTGTTTTGACTTTCTTTGATCCAGGTAAAAAGCTAGTTCTCACATGCGATGCGTCAGCATATGGGGTCGGATGCGTTTTGCAACATGTCAATAGTGCGGGCAAATTACAACCCATAGCTCATGCCTCCAGGTCACTTTCGCGGGCGGAGCGCGGGTACGGAATGGTAGAGAAGGAGGCGCTCGCGTGCGTGTACGGTGTCACAAAGATGCACCAATACCTTTTCAGGGCCAAATTCGCGTTAGAAACCAACCACAAGCCCCTCACGTCCCTCCTATCTGAGAGCAAGGCAATAAACGCCAACGCCTCTGCGTGAATTCAACGGTGGGCACTCATGCTGGCGTCCTACGACTATACCATAAGGCACAGACCAGACACAGACAACTGTGCCGACGCGCTCAGCAGGCTATCCCTGGCGACCACGGAAGGGTCTGACGAACAGAACTGTGAGATAGTCATGGCAATCAATGCCTTTGAGACCACAGGTTCGCCCATGACGGCTCGCGAAATCAGAGCCTGGACGGCCAGCGACCCCACATTATCCTTAGTAAAAAGATGTGTCCTAACCAGTGCCTGGGCAGAGGCTCGCGATGCCTGCCCCGAGGAATTAAAACCCTTTCACAGGCGCATGCATGAGCTATCACTACAAGCAGACTGCCTGATGTGGGGCAGCCGAGTAGTCATGCCTCTGCGAGGCAGAGAGACATTTGTCCGGGAGCTCCACCGCGAGCACCCGGGGATCGTTCTCATGAAGGCCATAGCCAGATCCCACGTCTGGTGGCCTGGTATTGACGCGGACTTGGAGCTCTGCGTCCGAAGGTGCACCATTTGTGCCCAACACATCAATGCCCCCAGGGAGGCTCCACTGAGCCCCTGGCCTACCAAACCGTGGTCGCGGGTGCACGTAGATTATGCAGGCCCATTCATGGGCAAAATGTTCCTCGTAATTGTAGATGCATTTTCAAAGTGGATCGAATGCACCATTTAAAACTCGAGCACAACCTCCACCACTGTGGAGAGCCTCGCAACCATGTTTGCAACGCACGGAATCCCTGACATATTGGTCAGTGACAATGGTCCGTGCTTCACCAGCGCAGAATTCCAAGACTTTATAATTGACCACGGCATAAATCACGTCAAGACGGCACCGTTCAAGCCGGCCTACAAAGGCCAGGCGGAGAGAGCAGTGCAAATCATTAAACAAGGCATGCTTAAAATCCAAGGTCCCACGCTGCAGGGCCACCTGTCGCGACTGCTGCTGGCATACAGATCTCGTCCGCACTCATTGACTGGAATCCCCCCCCGTGCAACTGTTGCTGAAAAGGACTTTAAAAACAAGACTCTCATTAATCCTCCCAGACATGCACGAAATCGTTGAGGCAAAGCGCCATAAGCTGACTGAGTACCATGACAGAAATTCGAGGGGGAGATGGAATGAGATAGGGGACAAAGTGTTTGTACTAAACTATGGCAGGGGTCCCAAATGGCTTGCAGGTACAGTAATGGGCAAGGAAGGAAACAGGCTACTGGTAGTACAAATGGACAATGGCAAAACCTGCCGGAGGCATGTAGACCAAGTCAAAAGCAGATTTACCAACAACACTGCGGAACCAGAGGCAGACAACAATATGGAACTCGCACCACACCTGGTGGACAGACAGAGGGAACAACCTGAGGAAAGGGCAATCCCAACAGACAACCCAGGCGAGTCAACAACAATCACACCAATTGAAACAGACAACCCAGGCGAGATACCAGCAACCACACCCAAAGAAAAACAGACACCAAGGCAAACAACTGAACCACAACTCAGACGCTCCACGCGAGAGCGTAGACCACCTGAGAGACTGAACCTATAAAGACAATAAGACCTTGAGGGAGGGCGATGACATGTATCTTACATTATTATATATAACTGTATCCTAACATGCTATACATGACTGTAATAAGATATGACCTGTAACCACCAGCATACCTTACCACCAGGGGTGCACTTGCAAGAGACAGGTATATAAGGACAGGTCTCAGGCAAGTGCAGCATTCCAGAGCTGTGAAATAAAGGTGCAGGTCCAGAGTGACCTTGACTTCACTACATGCCTCATGTGAATCTGTACTGAGGGGACAGAACTTTACACCCGCGCCGGGACCAGATGGCTAGCTACTCCGTGCAGGCATTGCAGGTGAACATACTATCTGAACAGATGGTATAGGGCTGTGGAAATTCGTCAGGGTGGGTGACTATATACATGACTGCCGACAGTTCAGCATGCTGGGTGCTCATGGTGGTTGGGAGCTTTATGGCCCTGGCAATGCCTGCCTGCGGAATCATAAATCCCGCACCCTGTGAGCCTTTCCCCCTCCACCACCGTGCTGGACCCGTCAACATAGATCTCCTGGCCGTGGGGATGGATCCCCGCCCGGAGCCCGATGTCCACGTCCCAGACCCCCTCAACGGAGCAACTTTCCCGGGATACAGCATGTTGGCTGCCAGTTGGGGCTCACACATCCCTTTTACTCTCAAATCCATCTGTGAGAGCAGGAGGGTCCAGCAAGCAATGCGTGCGCTGCTCACTGTCCCATCCTTAATTCTCCCATCCAGCAGCATCTGAGTGGGGGTGTGATGAGTGAGGAGGGTGATTGGGGACACTCCTGTAAACACCTGCGACTGCTTCACAGCCCAGAGGGTGGCCAGCAGATGCCTTTCACAGTTTGAGTAACCCCTCTCAACCTCAGTGAGGACCCTGGAGGAGTAGACCACCGGCCTCAGCTGGTCGTGCCGCTGTTGCATCAGCACAGCACTTAAGCTATCCCCGCTGGCTGCTACCTCCAGGAAAAATTCCTCACCCTCATCTACCGCTCCCAGGGCCGGAGCTTTCTGCAGGTCTCCCTTGAGGCGGGTAAACGCTGTATCACAGTCCTCATCCCACTCCCACTCCACGCCTTTGCGCAGGAGCCAGAGTAGGGGGGCTGCAATGGCTGCGTAATCCTCAATGAAGTCCCTGCAGTAACCGGTCAGACCCAGGAACAACCTCACCCCTGTAACTGTAGTCGAAGCCAGTAACTCCTGAACTGCCCTCCTCTTAGCCTCATCAATGGCTCCCTCCCCTGCCCGCACAGTCAGCCCCAGGAATTTTACCTCTGTCTGGCCGATCTGTGCTTTCTTAGGGTTTACTTCAAAACCCTCCTCGTGCAGCAGTCCCAACAGCTCTGCCAGCAGGGGACCGTGCTCTTCCTCCGAATCGGGGAATAGCAGCAGGTCGTCCACATACTGCACTAGCTGCCTGCGTCTGCTCAACTCTTTCAGGCAGTTGGCCATACACTGATGAAAAATGCTCGGACTGTTGTGGAAGCCCTGGGGAAGACAGTTCCAGGTATACTGCTGTCCTTTGAATGTAAAGGCGAATTTGTACTGGTCCTCCCGCCACAGTGGGATGGACCAGAACCCATACGAGATGTCCAGCACTGTAAAGACGGCTGCGGACGCGGGGATGGCTGCGACTAGGTCGGCTACAGCTGCCACTGTGGGCGCACAGGCAGGGATATTTTTATTGAGGACTCGGTAGTCCACCATGGCCCTCCAAGAATTGTCCGTTTTCCTAACCGGCCAAAGTGGAGAGTTCACATGTGTGGCTATTGGTCTCAACACTCCCTGTCTGACTAGAGATCCCAATGCGACCTCTAGGTCTGCCTCAGTCTCCCTGGGAAAATTATACTGCTTCTGGGGCTTAGACATGGGGTCCCCATCTACACTGACCTCGACCTCATTTACCCGTCCACAGTCGTGTTTATGCCTGGCAAATGCTGCCAGGTTGGCCCACACAAAAGCCTGATAGATCATCGGGGTGCCGTCTACCAGAGCGCCGAGGTCATATCCCTCCTTCGGCTTTACATTGCAGAGGGAACTCTTCCCCTGCTTCCCCTGATGACTGCTGTATCTTCTCCCTCCCCGGTGTCAGCTGTGCCCCACAGACAGTGGTTCCTCAGGTCGACCAGAATTTTCTGGCCGCTGAGGAAATCTGCCCCTAGGATACCTTTACTCACTCCCTCCCACGGCAGAAGGACACACATCCACATTGTGTGGAGGGTGCCTATGCGTATCTGCAGTGGTTTGGAGAAGAAGCCCTCGCGTTCTTCTCCAGTGAAGCTGGTTAGGCTGTAGGGGATCCCACTGGATAGGGGTGAGGTGGTCGGGTCGTCCACATGAACCAGGATGCACGAGGCCCCTGTGTCCAGCAGATACTCCCCCCGGACCCCCTCAATCCCCATCATGACACGTGGTCTGCTCCAAGCATCATAGGTGACCAGGCAGAGGTACACGGGTTCCTTGGGGCCTAGTCATTGGGGGGTGTTGGTCTGGGCCTGAGGGACTTCGCCCCCGGTCACGGCTGCGACCTTCCCTGTCTGAGTGCCTCGAGTGGGGCGGCAGGGCTGGGCACAGCTGGCTTGGAAGGGCTTGCGGCCGCGGGGACTGGGGCTGAGGTTGGGGCCTGTGGACCTCTCTTTTCCTGTCTCGGAACCCGGCATTCCCTCCTCATGTGCCCTGTCTTCCCGAACCCGTAGCAAACAACACTCTGCCTGCTTGCTAATTCCCTTCTTACCTCCACTCTCTCTTATCAGAGCCGGGGCGTATCTCACACACCTTCCCCTTGGTGGGTTTCTCACCCCCCCCCGATTCTGCCATTGCGAAAAGAGAGGGTCAGCTGCCTCAGCACTGTCTCCTCTGTGGCTTGGGGGTCTCTGAAATCGAACCACAGGTTGGCCTGGGCGCACAACTCCGGTAGGCTGTTTGCCACCAGTGCACGCAGCCAGCGACCACATCGGTGTGCATCCAGCTGGGTTCGGTCCAAATTCCCCCCAATGGCTTCCTCATACACTGGCCACAGTCGATCAGCGAACACCTGGGGGGTCTCCCCGGGTCTCTGGACAGTGGCCTGTACCTGGTCGAACGGACAGCCGTCGTTCAACCCCATGGCCTCCAGGATATCCTCCTGGAGAGCGGCCACTGTTCGCGGACCCCTCTTGCTCTCAGCAGGGAGAACCTGACACAGGACTGGGCCCAGTGAGAACAGGAGCAGTTTGCTCCGTTCAGCCTCATCGCAGTCATTTATGTCTTCTACCTGCTCTACTTCCATAAAGTGGACAGAGGGGTCTCCTTTTCGGGTAAGTTTATTCCGAGCCTACTCTGCCTGATGGGGCACATTGGGGCTGGTCCCGGAGGTTTAGATTCCAACATTTCACCCTGCCTCTCCTCCGGGATCCCCAATGGGGCTGTGGGAGAGGGCCTGTAGGATTCTTCCTCCCTATCCTCCTCCCCACAGCCTGTTTCACTATGCTCCCCCTTCCGCACCTCGGCTGGGCTGATAAGGCACAACACTCCTTTACAGGAAGCCTTGCTTTCAGCCCAGCCAAGGGCTTTTGCCTCAGCTAGGGCCAGAGCTTTGGTGTCGGGCCGGGTGGGGATTCGAGTCGCAGGCACTTCCAGAGCTTTTGCTCCGGCTAGAACAAGGGCTGCTTTGGCTTCAGCCAGAGCCAGGGTGAGCCGATCAATTTGTTCCTGAAAGGAACGATGATCCGCCTCTGCCCTGCTGTGGCACACCTGAAGCACAACCTGTAGCTGGAGACTCTTACCCTCTCCCAACCTTCCCTGGTTCTGAGCCTGGGCAAGTCCTTCCTGCAGTCCCCTGACGTAACCTTTTCCCTCAGTTACCTGGGACTGAAGGTACTCCCTGTGGTTGCGATAGCTTTCTCCATCCCTCTCTCGTTCCTGCCTCCCCCACTTTAAATCCTGATCCAGCTTTTCCCTTTCTTTGCTGGTCTTTACTCGCACCGCTCTCTCTGCTCAGCTAACTCTGCCTGCAGGACGTCTACCTGCCTGTCCAAGACCTGTATTTGCATCCGAAAGCAAATCAGCCACACTGCCTTTTCCACTGATCTTTTATGATCTTTACTCTGGGTCCACCTGGCTGCTGCGTCCTCAGGCCGTTCAGCCCTCAGCAGCGCCTGCACCCACTTCCTTGAGCAGTTTATCCTTGCTGTTACATACCTAGCAATCCTACTCTCCATTTTATACCCCTCTCCATCAAGACTGACTGTCTCTTCACCCTCACTCAATGCACATTCCTTCGTGGTCGCTATTGTAAGGGGAGCTTGGGGTGTGGGTTCGAATCCACACTCCCTGGGGTTCTGTACGTGCGATTTATGAGGATGGGTGAGTAATGAGGCACCAGACACAGTGGGTAAGAGTGCAAAATGGCTAATGTTGTTTATTTAAAATAATAAACACAAAGATAGAGGACATAGGAAGAGGTCATAAATAGCAGTAATGGCACAATCTCACTCAACAACACACAAAATTCTCGCAACTGGGAAGGGGAAGATAAGAGGTTGAAACATTCCACCAACACACAACCCCACCTCCCACTTCCACCCTTCTTACCAATTCCTATCCTAAATTGAGTCTGTGAGGGGGTTTAGGCTATACTCAGAATCCTATCAACTCCACGGTTCTGGGGGCACTTATTTCAGCTCGGGGTCCCTCTGGGGTGGGTTTTACATTGTTGGTCGGTTCGGTTTTCCTCCTCGATGTTGCGTCGGTTTCTTCTATTTGCCTCTCCTAAGCAAAAAGCTGCTGGAGTTAAGCACACCTTCCCCAGAGCGAGGGCTCTATGAAGAGCTGACTCAACTCCCCTTTAACTCAACTCAACCACAATGAAAACTGACTCCCACCTTCTTAACTCAACTCTACAACTCAATGCAAAAGCTGACTCCAACCTCCAATCTCCAACCCCCAACCCCCAACCTCCGTGTGTGTTTTTGCAGCTTTTCTTATAGTCCGTTCATCTTCGCGCCAAAACTGCATGCCATTGTCTTGGGTTTTCCTTGAATAAAATGGGGTGTGAATGGCAGTTCGACGTGTATCGATCTGTCTGGAATGGGAGATTAACCACACCTCCTGTATCCTGTCGCTCGCTGATGGGGTGAATGAAGATGATTGTTCACTATCTCGACCGAGGTGCCACTCTGTCTGGGCTGGCCAAAATGATTGCTGTGGACCTATGTTTAATTATTCAAACTGATACCCTTTGTGTTGCCTTGTGTATTACTGGGAAGATTTTGCCTGTACATGTTGCCTCTTCTGTGAGGGTTTTACACAAAAAGCTGGAGAAATGTCCTTTTAAAATATAAAGTTGCCTTGTATCCATTTTCCTAGAAGAACCAAATGTACACTCTTCGCCCTTACGGTAGCTGGCTCATCCCCCGTCCGGTTCCGTGCCCCTGCAACACTGTTTGTTACTGTACAGGGTGGCCAGAGTCCCATCATCCTCCATAGTTTACAGGCTGTTGGCTGCAGTTGGTCACTTTAAACATGGCATCTTCCCATTCTCCCTGCCACATGTCTCCATGGTTGGTTTTGCATAACCTTACACCATGTATAAGCTGACCCAAGTTGTACACCTTGAGAACATTGACCACAAGGGGGTGAACTTGTAGGCGACACTCCTAACCTGAACTTCCAGGTATAAAAGGGGAAGCTCCACCCACCTTTATCACTTGAGGTCTTGATAGTAAAGGTAACTGGTCACAGAATGACCTTCTCTCAAGTATGGGCCTCATGTGCATTTATACTGTACAGTAAGGACATATCATTGGTGACGAGAAACTGGGATTTAAACCACACGAGCATGGCCACTAGCAGCACAGAAGAGAGGTATTGTGTTGGTGATGATTGGGCGACTTTATTGAGAGACTACAGCAAAATTTTGTCACTAAGGAATGGTTGGGACAGGATTCAGCCAATAAACGCAGGGCTCATCTCCTGACGGTTTGTGGATCCAAAACGTACTCCCTGATGAAGGACCTTCTAGCGCCAGAGAAGCCTGCGGACAAAACGTTCGAAGAGCTCAGTAAGTTGATCGGGGAATACTTTAAACCGGCGAGCAGCATGCACATGGCGAGGCACTGGTTTTACATGCACCGGCGGTGAGAAGGGCAAAGTGTTCCAGACTTTGTGGCAGATCTCCGGTGACTGGCAAGCCTATGTAAGTTCCCAGATGCATGCAGAGCGGAGATGCTGCAAGACTTTTTTATTGAGGGCATCGGGCACGCTGGGGTTTTCAGGAAACTGATTGAGTCCAAAGACTTGACCTTGAAAGCGGCGGCTCTGATAGCCCAGAAATTTATCTCAGGGGAGCAAGAGACCAGAATGATGTATGACAAAAATCTTGGCTCAAATGCAGCAAACGACCAGGGAGTCAACATTGTTAACACGGCACACAATTCTCTCAGCAGATAAGGGCAATCGGACATGCTCCAGCATGTAGTCGAACCCAAAGGGGGAATTCAACAGAGACAATGGCTAGCTGAATGGCGATTCATGCCATCGCAATGGACAATGCAGCTCGTAATGGGGCCATCAACACCTGTTAATGGTGCACTTAAGGACAGTTACAGAGACAGTCAGAGACGATCGATTGGTAATGGACCTATCGTTTCCAACAACGGGGCCTCCAGTTCATGCTGGAGGTGTGGAGGCAAACACCCAGCCAGAGCTTGCAGGTATCAGTAATATACCTGCAGAAACTGCAACGTCAGCAATCACTTGGCGCGTATGTGCAGGAAGCCTGCAGCCAGGTTGATGTACAAGGAGGACGGGCCCGATGTAAGCCATACGAGGCCAAATGAATACTGGGGGAAATCGCTGGAAGCTGAAGTTCAGCGAGGTCATGTGGAGCACATATACAGTTCATATACCAGGACGCCACCGATAATGATGAAAGTGCTCCTCAATGGCATCCCAGTATTAATGGAGCTAGACATGGGGGCCAGCCAGTCCCTGATGAGTATCAAACAGGTCGAAAGGTTGTGGGTGTCCAAGGCCAGGAGGCCAAAATTATTGCCGATTGACGCACAGCTACGGACATATACAAAGGAGATCATTCCGGTGCTCGGTAGCGCCACGGTAGTCGTGACCCACAAAGATTCAGAGAACAGGTTGCCACTCTGGATTGTCCCGGGAGACAGTCCCGCACTACTGGGGAGGAGTTGGCTTGCTGTCATGAACTGGAAATGGGGCGATGTCAATGCAATTTCTTCTGTGGAGTGAGTATCATGCTCACAGGTCCTGGACAAATTTGACTCATTATTTCAACCCGGCATCAGCACTTTCATGGGGGCCAAGGTAGTGATTCACATAAACCCGGACGCCAGGCCAGTACACCACAAGGCCAGAGCGGTGCCGTACATGATGCGGGAAAAGATAGAATGCGAATTGGACCGCCTGCTGAGGGAAGGCATCATCTCGCCAGTCGAATTCAGTGACTGGGCGAGTCCGATTGTGCTCAAGGCGGATGGGTCGGTCAGGATATGTGGCGATTACAAGGCCACCATCAATCGGGTGTCACTCCAAGACCAGTACCCACTACCGAGAGCGGAGGACCTCGTTGCGACGCTGTTCCGTGGCAAACTTTTTTCAAAATTGGACCTGACCTCAGCTTACATGACCCAGGAGCTGGCGAGTGAGTCGAAGAAGCTGACCACCATCATGACACACAAGGGGTTGTTTGAGTATAACGGATGTCCGTTCGGGATTCTATCGGCTGCCGCGATCTTTCAGCGAAATATGGAAAGCCTCCTCAAGTCGATTCCAAGGACAGTGGTTTTTCAAGACGACATCCTCATCATGGGTCGTGATACTGAAGAACACCTCCACAACCTGGAGGAGGTGCTACGCAGACTGGACTGGGTAGGGCTGCGACTGAAAAAGGCGAAGTGCGTCTTCTTAGCTCCAGAGGTAGAATTTCTGGGGATGAGGGTAGCAGCAGATGGGATCAGACCTACCGGGTCCAAAACGGAAGTGATTCAGAGAGCACCCAGACCCCGTAACACGACGGAGCTGCGTTCGTTCCTGGGGCTCCTGAACTATTTTGGTAACTTTCTTCCCAAATTGAGCACGCTGTTAGAGCCGCTACATGTGCTCCTACGCAAAGGTCGCGATTGGGTCTGGGGGGGACAGCCAGGAAAGGGTTTTTGATAGAGCACGCAATTTGTTATGCTGCAACAAACTGTTAATGTTATGTGGCCCGTGTAAGAAATTTGTTCTAACGTGCGATGCGTCGTCCTATAGGGTCGGGTGTGTGTTGCAGCATGTGAATGCCAATGGTCAGTTACAGCCGGTAGCTTATGCCTTCAAAAGTCTGTCCCAGGCAGAAAGGGGCTACGGGATGGTAGAAAAGGAAGCGCTAGCATGTGTATATGCAGTAAAAAAGATGCACCAGTACCTGTTTGGCAGGAAATTTGAGCTGGAAACAGATCACAAACCCCTAACCTCCCTTTTGGTCGACAACAAGGCCATAAATGCGAATGCATCGGCCCGCATACAGAGGTGGGCACGCAGGTTAGCCGCCGATGACTACACAATTCGGCACAGACCAGGCACTGAAAACTGCACCGATGCACTCAGCAGGCTCTCACTAGCAACCACTGAGGGGGCAACTGAGCATGATGCTGAGATGGTCATGGCTGTTGAAGCTTTCGAAAGTGAAGGCTCACCTGTGACAGCCCGTCAGATTAAAGTCTGGACAAATAAAGACCCGCTACTGTCTTTAGTTAAGAAATGTGTCCTGAATGGGGACTGGGCAGCCACGTACGGGGCATGCCCTGAGGAATTTAAACCGTTTCATAGGCGCAAGGATGAACTCTCGATTCAGGCCGATAGCCTACTGTGGGGAAACCGAGTAGTCATGCCCTAGATGGGCAGAGAGATGTTTATCAGAGAACTTCACAATGAGCACCCGGGCATTGTCATGATGAAGGCAATTGCCAGGTCACACGTTTGGTGGCCAGGGATAGATGCAGACCTGGAACTTTGTGTTCGCAGGTGCAACACGTGTGCCCAGCTGGGCAACGCACCCAGGGAATTCCCCTTAGCCCCTGATCCTGGCCCGCCAAGCCATGGTCATGCATCCATGTGGACTACACAGGTCCTTTTATGGGAAAATTTTTTTTGGTTGTTGTAGATGCCTACTCCAAATGGATTGAGTGTGCCATTTTAAATTCAAGCACATCCTCTGCTACGGTAGAAAGTCTACGGGCAATGTTTGCCGCCCATGTTCTACCGGATGTCTTCGTCAGCGACAATGGACCGTGCTTCACAGGCAATGGAATCAACCATATCAGAACGGCACCGTTCAAGCCGGCCTCAAACGGCCAGGCGGAACGTGCAGTGCAGATCATCAAACAGGGGATGCTCAGAATTCAAGGGGGTTCCCTACAAAGCCGCTTATCACGCCTCCTGTTGATCAATAGATCCCGACCTCACTCTCTCACCGGCGTTCCACCCGCAGAGCTGCTCATGAAAAGGACGCTCAAAACCAGGTTATCCCTTATACACCCTACTATGAAAGAAATTGTTGAGAGCAGGCGTCAGTCACAATGTGACTACCATGACAGGAATGCGAGGGCGCGATGTATTGATGTCAATGACCCCGTTTTTGTACTTAATTACGCTGCAGGGCCCAAATGGCTTGCAGGCACTGTGATTGCCAAAGAGGGGAATAGGGTTTTGGTAATTAAACTTACCAATGGACAAATCTGCCGCAAACACGTGGATCAAACTAAAAGGAGGTTCAGCAACCCCATAGAAGAAGCAGAGGAAGAACACGACATAGAGTTCACTCCACCACAGGTGACCGAACACCGGAACCAAGTGAAGGAGAGCCCAGTCACTGTGGGCAGTCCGGACAGGCCTGAGGCACCACAAACAGCAGACACTCAGGCCAGCGCCCAACAACCGGAGCCCCAACTCAGGCGCTCTACAAGGGAGCGTAAACCACCAGAGAGACTTAACCTGTGATCCCAATAAGACTTTGGGGGGGAGGTGATGTCATGTATTCAACTATCATTGTAACCCGTGTATAAGCTGACCTAAATTGTACACCTTGAGCACATCGACCACAAGGGGTTGAGCTTGTGGGAGACACTCCTAACCTGGACTGTCAGGTATAAAAGGGGAAGCTCCACCCACCTTCATCATTTGAGGTCTTGGTAATAAAGGTAACTGGTCACAGAGTGAACCTTCTCTCAAGTATGGGCCTCGTGTGCATTTATACTGTACAGTAAGGACATATCACTTATTGTCAAAGGTGGATTTGGATTGAGGCTCATTGGCTTGAATTAAGAATTAATAAGGGCTCTGAAATGGGGTATATTTTCAAATTACTGCCAATGGAAAGCTGTGTGTTTGACCGCCTGTTATAGAAAACTCATGATTTTTATTTCTACTGAAATTAATGGAAATGAAAATCGGGCAGTTTCAATAATAGACACTGAGCTGCAATGGCAGTTTTATGCCCAAGCAGAAATATGATGTAATTTACTGTTTTTTTTGTAATAAAAAATAAAAAAATGTGTTCATAATTTGGACCAAATGGGAACATTTGATCTATGTTTTCTATCTTTAATATGTGGGGAGACCTGGCAGACAGGAAGTACATAATGCATAGAAGGAGATTGCAGGGGAGGTGTCAGGCATCTCCATATATGTGAGGACGCACTCTCCCAGGAGGGTACTGGCCAGTCTGCACCCAGCCCTTCCAGGGTGGCGATGCATCGACGCCTCCTAGCTCTGGGGCGACGGGGGAACCTTCCAGGCACCGGATGCCTGCTTAAGGATGCCTATACACTGCTCGGTGATGCACCTGGTGGCACAATGAGCATCATTGTATGCAGGCTCTGATGCTGTCCTGGGGTTCCACAGAGGAGTGAGCAGCCACAGGGGATATCCCTTATCCCCAAGCAGCCAACCGCAATCCTGATTCGGGCCAATCATGGTTGCTGCCTCCCTTGCCTGCTGCCTGTCTGCACGGTGCTGACGCCGACGCCTTCTCCTACGTGCTGCTCTGCTTCTGAGCAGGTATACCAGGTGTCGCCCTCCCAACATTCCTCCCATCCTCAGGGTGAACCCTGCCAAGCAAGTCTATGCAGCCCACTAAAGAGTCAGGCCTGAAAGTTGTACAAAAGCACAGGGGTATGTGTAAACTTCTGAGCAGCACTCAGCAGGTTTAATGGAGCTAAAACAATTAATAAAACTCTATCAAGATATAAATACTGCGGACCATGGAAAATGAAATAAAAACACTAATAAGTAATAAACTTTTTCAAAAGATAAATACTGTGGATGCATGCTGAAAAATGAAATAAAAACAATAATAAGTAATAAAACTTTTTACCTACCAAAGGGCCCCAGCGGTGTCGCGTTCGAGCACCGCATCGACAACCTTGCGGGGGCACTGCCGGGAAAAGTCCTATCTTTTCCTCGATGAATATCGCTGTGGTAGTCCATTTCCAACGGCCTGCACACTGCAGAGTTCACCGCTGGAAACCTTACTTTAATGTGGCTTCACCGCGCCATTTCTGGTGGAAGTGAACACCGCTGAAATCCTCCCTGAGCTGAATATGGCGGCCGATTGATTTTTTTTGGTCGACCGTCCAAACTCCGCGGTAGCTGTCCCTTCTGGGGCGGTGAATTTCGACCCCCATGGCTGATCTTCTACCTCAACTCCACTTGCCTGCACCATCCCCATATCCCTTGATTCCCTTAATATCCAAAAATCTAGCGATCTCTGTTTTGAATATACTCAATGACAGAGCTTCCACAGTGGCCTCCAACAATGACACCATTTGGTGGCTACAAAAAGCATCTACATACACGACACTGGTGAACCTTCATTGCACTCCCTCCACGGCAAGTATATCCTTCCTTCGATAAGGAGACTAAAACTGGACACAATACTCCAGGTGTGGTCTCACCAGGACCCTATAGGATATTTTAAACTAGCTTGGCAGGAGATGGGAACCTGAGAGTAGATTCAGAAGGGAGAGAAGAAAAGCTGGAAAGGGAAGGCAGAAAATTAGTGAGAGAGTTTGGAAGGCAGAGGATACAAAGGATAGAAAATAGACAACAAGGGAGTTTGGCAGTGCTAAATGATATCTACTTCAAGGCAAGGAGTTTAGGAAATAAGGCAGATGAGCTGAGGGCACAGATAAACAAATGGGAGTATGATATTATAGCTATTACTGAGACATGGCTGAAAGAAGAGCAGGAATGGCAGCTCAACATTCCTGGTTACAGGATTTTCAGACGAGATAGAGGGGGGATAAAAAAGGAGAGGCATAGCAATATTGATTAAAGAAACAATTACAGCTGTGAGGAGGGATGATACGTTAGAAGGATCATCAAATGAGGCCATATGGGTTTAACATGAAGAACAATAAAGGGACGATCACATTGCTGGGAGTGTACTATAGACCCCCAAACAGTCAAAGGGAGATAGAAGAGCAAATATGTAGGCACATTTCTGAGAAGTGCAAAAACTATATGGCAGTAATAGTAGCAGATTTCAACTACCCTAATATTAACTGGGATAGAATTAACATGAAAGATTAGAGGGTGCAGAATTTCTAAAATGCATACAGGGGAACTTTTTTTAGCCAGTAGGCAGCAAGCCCAGGGGGCATTTCTGGACTTTGTTTTAGGGAATAAAGCTGGGCAGGTGGAAGGGTTGGAGAGCATTTTGTGGTAGTGATCATAATTCAGTTAGATTGAGGGTACTTATGGAAAAGGACAAAGATAGACCAGGAATAAAAGTTCTCAATTGGGGAAAAGCTATTTTTACTAAGCTGAGATATGACTTAGCCAAAGTGGACTGGAAACAGCTGCTTGAAGGTAAATCAGCGTCAGAACAGTGGGAGGCATTCAAGAAGGAGATAATAAGGGTTCAGAGCAAGGATGTCAAGGGGCATACAGGGTAAGATAATGAAAAAAGGGAAGCATATGACAGATACTGAGGGCTCAATACTGCAGAGACCCTAGAGGAGTATAGAAAGTGCAGGGGTGAATTTTTTTTTTAATTAGGAAAGCAAAGAGTGGGCATGAAAAAATATTGGCAAGTAAAAATCAAGGAAAATCCAAAGATGTTTTATAAATACATTAAGAGCAAAAGGATAACTAAAGAAATGATAGGGCCTTTTAGGGAGCATAAAGGTAACCTGTGTTTGGAGGCGGAAGACGCAGGTATGGTTCTTAATGAATACTTTGCGTCTGTTTTCACAAATGATAGAGGGATGATGCAGACAATGCAATCAAGGAAGAGAAGTGTGAAATATTAGATGAAATAGTGAGAGAGGAAGTATTAAGACATTTAGAATCTTTGAAAATGGATAAATCTTCAGGCCCGGATGATATGTATCCCAGGCTGTTAAGAGAAGTAAGAGAGAAAATAGCAGAAGATCTGACCATCATTTTCCAATCCTCTTTGGATATAGGTGTGGCGCCAGAGGATTGCGAACATTGTACCGTTGTTTAAAAAGGGAGAACGGGATAGACTGAGTAATTGCAGGCCAGTCAGCCTAACCTCAGTGATGGGAAAATTATTGGAGAAAATTCTGAGGCACAGGATAAATCTTCATTTAGAAAGACACAGAATAATCAAAGACAGTCAGCATGGATTTGTTAAAGAAAGATCATGTCTGCGAACTTGATTTAATTTTTTGAGGTAACAAGGAAGTGCATTTGATGTATGGATTTTAGCAAGGCTTTTGTTAAGGTCCCACATGGCAAACTGGTCACGAAAAGCCCATGGGATCAAGGCAAAGTGGCAAGTTGGATCCAAAATTGACTCGGAGGCAAGAAGTAAAGGGTAATGGTTGATGGGTGTTTTTGTTACTGGAAGGTTGTTTCCAGTGGGGTTCTGCAGGGCTCAGTACTAGATCCCTTGCTTTTTGTGGCAAATGTCAATGATTTAAACCTAAATGTAGGGGTTATGATTAAATAGTTTGCAGATGATACACAAATTGGTAATATGGTTGATAATGAAGAAGAAAGCTGTAGACTGCAGGAAGATATCAATCAACTGGTCAGGTGGGCAGAACAGTGGCAAATGGAATTCAATCTGGAGAAGTGTGAAGTAATGCATTTGGGGAGGGCTAACAAGGCAAGGTAATACACAATAAATGGTAGGACACTGAGAAGTGTAGAGGAACAAGGGGACCGTGGAGTGCATATTCACTGATCCCTGAAGGTATCATGCCAAGTAGATAAGGTGGTTAGGAAGGCATACAGAATACCTGCCTTTATTGGCCGAGGCACAGAATACAAGAGCAGAGAGGTTATGCTTGAACTGTATAAAACACTAGTGAGGCCACAGCTGGAGTACTGTGTGCAGTTCTGGTCACCACATTACAGGAAAGATGTGATTGCACTAGAGAGGGTACAGAGGAGATTTACGAGGTTGTTGCCTGGAGTGGAGAATTTTAGCTATGAAGAAAGTTTCGATAGGCTGGGTTTGTTTTCTTTGGAACAGAGGAGGCTGAGGAGAAACCTTTTTGAGGAATATAAAATTATGAGGGGCCTAGATAGAGTGGATAGGAAGGACTTATTTCCATTAGCAGAGGGGTCAACAACCAGGGGGAATATATTTAAAGTAATTGGTTGAAGATTTAGAGGGAATTTGAGAGGAATTGTTTTCACCCAGAGGGTGCTGGGGGTATGGAACTCACTGCCTGAAAGGGTGGTAGAGGCAGAAACTGTCACCATTTTTAAAAAGTACTTGGAAAAGCACTTGAAATGCTGTAACCTACAAGACTATGGACCAAGAGCCTTCAGTAGAGTGGCATTATTTGAGGTGGAAAGTGGGATTAAGCTGGATAGCTTTTTGTCAGCCGGCACGGACACAATGGGCCGAATGGCCTCCTTCTATGCTGCAAATTTCTATTATTCTCCAGGCTCTCCACATAACTGAAGTCCTGCCTCCCTGATACCATTCTAGTTAACACCCTTCTTAAAGTGGTGCCCAGAACTGAACACAAGACTCCAGCAGAGGACTAACCAATGCTTTATAACTTAACATAACTTCCTGCTTGTGTACGCCCTGCCTCTATTAATAAAGCTGATAGAGAATTCAAACAGGCTGCATTTAGACAGGCCGTGAAAATTCACAGACAACAAGTCAGAGATGCTACGTGAGTGGTAGCATGTTGCATTAAGCCATCAATCAACTTGACATTTTAGGACCCTTGGGTAGTGAGCCAATAAGGTCAAAGAAGGCGAGTTCTTTTCTGTAAATTGATCCAGGCATAAATACAGCCATTTTGACCATGTGGTTTCAGTAAGACAAAGAAACTGGCAATCAGCCAGCAGTTTGTTGCTTTCTGCCAAGATTAAAAAGTTAAAACTACCATCGGAGTTCGTATTTCATTAAAATTAAGAGATCTAACAATTTTGGCGTCACGAACAGGATCGCTGAGGAAAGAAACTGAATTTTGGACATCGGACCTACATACTGAGGTAAGGACTCCTCTTTTTTTAAAAAGTCCTCGGTCAAAAGTCTAAATTCGCCTCTCCTTCTACGCGATTCCGAAAGCCTCCGGTTTGCGAACCCTCCGGTTGGTAGTCGGCTCGAGGTCCCATAGACGTCTAAACTTCGGCGGTGTGTTAGTTAATTAATCACCGACCTATTGATCGGCTAGCAGGCCTAGGACTCGAGACCCCAGTAAAAAACTCAGTAAAGAAATGGCAGCAGGAGATAAGAACAAAGAATTGCCTACAACTGTTAAAGGTGGGCAGGCACCACCTGAAGTTTTGCTAGATTTAATTCTCGAACAGTTGAAAGAATACATAGAGCAACAATTCAACTTATCTAAAACCTGTATTAAGATCGAACAAAAGTACGGAACCTCCAAAGGACAATGGTCCTTGGACGAGATTAAAAGGGTCTGGGGAAAAACGCCCCGTATGAAAAATAAAGAGCGAACTAGACGGTCCCTAGCGGTTATGGGCCAGATCCGAAACTGGAATGAAATTATAATGCGTTCCCAACATGATCGAGAACTGACCAGTACAAAGGATCAATTGCAAGCTGTTTGTGCACAGCTGCGACAGAAAAAGCTTGAACTTGAAAAGCTGGAAGCGGAAGTTAAAGATCTTAAAGGTGAAATTAAAGAATGGAAAAAATCATTAGGTCAAGAGACAGTAATAGGAAAAGGAAAATGTATTGATCAATTCCCAGGGTACCCATGTTTGGATAAATTAAAAGCGCAAACCCGAAGACACGACCGAGGAATAGATACGAATTCTGAATCCTCCGACAATACAGTGTTGGAGGAGGATGACGAATTAGGGGTGCGCTTTGCCCCGTTTAAAAAAAGACGAGTTGTAGTCAAATCAGAAGAGACTGCGGATGAGGGCGGAACCAAAAAAACAAAGAGAAGGGTGTACGAAGAATACTTAGTTCATGCTCCGGCAGACCCAGAGAAAATTGATAAATGGTCCAAGGAATTGCCCAATCCAAAGAAAGGGGGAGTAAAAACGTGGGACCAATTGGACCGCTTAAGAAATATATATCAACTTCATCCCTGGGACGGAGTGCAAATTTTGACCATAATGGTGCCAAAAACACAGGGAAGAAAATTGCACGACAAGGTAGATGAAGCTTTGGGGCAGAATGAGCAAGAATTAGACGCAGGGTGGGAGGCGATTAAACACTGGCTGCAAGCCTTCAGTCCAGCTAAGACAGACTGGGGAAAAATTGCAGCCTGCCAACAGAAAGGAACAGAGGAGGTCCTGGAGTATGACGAGCGGTTTAGATGCACGTGGCTAGAACATTCGGGTATGAATAATACGGATGAGGAAATGGATGAACAAGCGTTTGGACCCCTGAAAGCAGCTTTCGTGGCAGGTCTAAAGCCAGAACTGTCCAAAATGCTTACGGTAGTGTTACCGGACTGGGAAGGTAGAGGAACTACCTTTGCAGCATTGGTGGATCGATGTAACCAATTAGATCGGGATATGGGAGCTAAAGTCCGAGCTGTTCAGGCTATGGGATGGAAATCCCAGGATTCCGATAAACAGTTACTAGGAAAATTACCCGGAAAATGTCATTATTGTGGGAAAGAAGGTCACTGGGCCAAGACGTGCAGGGCAAAACAGCAAGGTCGTGGCTGGGGAAGAGGATGCAGCCAGGGATACAATTCAGCCAACAAGCCAGGCTTGTCACAAGATAACGACCTCATAGAAGCATTTAAGCGACTGACAATACAACAACAGAAGGAGTTGCTTGGGATAGCAAAAAATGATTAGAGCCCACCCTGGCCCCCTTCCTCGCACTAATACAACAAAGGGGAGATGGGCTATTTATAACTGTGGGGGTGGGCAATAAGGATGTGGACTGTCTTTTAGACACAGGGGCGGAATTAACATGCTTACCCCTACAATATGGAGACTTTTTGCCGTTGGATGGTAGGGCACGTACAGCCTATGGAGTTGGGGGCCATAAAATGGAAATTAAAAGGACAACACCAGTACTTATAGGGCTGGGTCCACATGAACTAACCACGCCGGTCTGGATAGGCCCAGTAGATCAACTCCTTTTGGGAATGGACGTTCTAATCCAAGTAGATTCATCGTTGCATTTCGAGGATGGTCGGGTGACATGGTCAATTAGAACTTTGAAGAAAGAAGAATTGAAGGAACACCCGATATGGGCTAAAAGATAAGAACAATTGTGGCCTACTCCAGATGGAGCCTGCGTAATTTACAGGGACCAAGCCTCCATGCACTAAACAGTATCCCATCAGTCCAACTGCCATCGTGGGAATCTTACCGGTTATTCAGCAATTGGAGAAACAAGGGGTGCTTATTAAAACGCATAGCTCCTCCAATAGCCCCCTGTGGCCGGTACAGAAATCTAATGAGACTTGGCGTTTGACTGTCGATTATAGGAAAGCTAACCAGTGTATTGATCAAAAATCTCTTTTGGTCGCAGATCCCTCCACCATTTTTAATGCCCTCAAACCGGAACATAAATATTTCTCGGTTATAGATATGGCCAACGGATCTGGCACCGGAGGCTCGACAGTGGTTTGCTTTCACTGTCCAAGGACAACAGTATACTTGGACCCGGTTACCGCAGGGTTTCCACAACAGCGCTACTGTATTCCACATGGCTTTACAAAGCCATTTGCGAGAATTACCTCCCCTGTCATCCATAGTCATCCAATATGTAGACGATATCCTACTAGCTTCAAACACGGAAGAACAGCATGAACAAGATTTACGAGCTTTGCTGGATCACCTTTGGCTGAAAGGACATAAAGCCAGCATCGACAAAGCACAAATATCCCAAGAAGAGGTTGTATACCTGGGACAAAAGATTTCACAAGGAAAGAGAGAACTTACCCAGGATAGAACTGCAGCCATTCGGGCTGCTAAAAAACCCACCACTATTCAGGAACTAAGGACTTTTTTGGGTTTGTGTAACTTTAACAGAAATTGGATTGACTCCTTCACACAGCTTGCTCAGCCACTGAATGATATTTTAAAGGGGAAATGTGCCTCTAAAGAAGCCATTACCCTCACTAAAGAACAGCAAGAGGCCTTCCTGAGTTTGAAAAAGGCTTTTTGTTCGGCACCGGCTCTGGGAATCCCCGACAGTGGTAAGCCATTTACCCTGTTTGTCCATGAGAAAGAAGGATATATGACAGCTATACTGACACAAGAACATGGGGATCGGCAAAGACCTATTGGCTATTATTCGTCAAAACTGGATGCGGTAGCCCTCGGATGGGGAAGTTGCCTAAGGGCCATGGAAGCTACATGTCAAGTGGTAATGATCTCT
This sequence comes from Pristiophorus japonicus, assembly GCF_044704955.1. NCBI lineage: Eukaryota > Metazoa > Chordata > Chondrichthyes > Pristiophoridae > Pristiophorus > Pristiophorus japonicus. The sequence continues at coordinate 226,974,132 of NC_091979.1, read as the reverse complement.
GAGGGTCTAGTCCTCGACCAAAAGCTGATTGTCAAGTGTCCCCACACCGTACACACTTTGCTGTCTATGAATAGAATGTATCAGGTGACGGCAGCTAGATGGACCCGCTTGACAGCAATTTTGGAAGCTCCTAATCTCCATATCGTCCGGGCAAGCGCGGTTAATCCCGCAACTATGCTCCCGATGTCAGAATCGAGGGAGCAAGAGGGGGGAGAATGTGAAGAGCATGACTGCGTGAAGATTTTAAAAGAAACAGAAGAAGCAGCCTTAGCAGCTTCTGCACAACCCAGACCTCATCCTGTTTACAGATGGTTCCTCCTTTGTTGACAATGGTACCAGAAAAGCAGGATGGGCAGTTACAACCTTATATGAGGTAGTGGCAAAAGGATGTTTACCCTCAGGAACGTCAGCACAACAGGCTGAGTTACGGGCCCTGTCAGAAGCATGTCAAATAGCAGAAGGACAGACAGCTAATGTCTACACAGTTTCGCGTTATGCTTTTGGAGTCGCTCACGACTTTGGTATGTTATGGCGGAAAAGAGGATTCCTCACTGCTGCTGGTACACCTATCCAAAATGGAAAAGAAGTCCGAGACTTACTGGAGGCCATACAATTACCTCAGGAAGTGTCTATCCTGAAGTGTAAGGCCCATACCAAGGAAAATACCACAGAAGCACAGGGAAATGCCCCAGCCGACCAGGCAGCTAAAGATGCCGCCTCACAGGGCGTTCCTCCAGAAGAACCAACACAGATGTGCAGATTGAAAGCACTCAGGACTCTGACACGAGACCTTCAAACAATGCAAGGCGAGTGCTCCCGAGAGGAAAAATGGACATGGATTGAGGCAGGAATTAAGCTATGCGAAGATGGTGTCTGGAGACAAAGAGCTACCGACAAGCCAGTCGCGCCACAAGCGCTTATGCCTTTTTTAGCCCAACAGATCCACTCGTGGGGACACTTGGCCTCACAACATATGTCGGCACGGTTCCAGAAAAGCTGGTGGGGTCGGGGATTTAAAAAACATGCCCAGCTGGTAACAGACCGCTGTGTGGTCTGCCAGAAAAATAATTCTGGACCCATCACGGTAATGCCCCAACTGAGGCCCCCTGCTCCTGTCGGACCATTCCAGCATCTGCAGGTTGATTATATATCTCTTCCTTCATGCCAAGGATACACTAACATTCTTGTCATGGTCGACAGATTCTCTAGATGGGTAGAAGCTGTCCCAACTAAAAGAGCCACAGCCAATCACACTGCAAAGGTCTTGTGTAAGGATTGCATTCCCTGATGGGGAGTCCCGAGTAGCATTGACTCAGATCAGGGAACACACTTCACAGGTGCTGTCTGCCAAGAAGTCTGCAGATTACTGAACATTACGTGGGATTTACACTGTCCTTATCATCCACAATCATCAGGACAAGTAGAACGAATGAATCGAACTCTGAAACAACGGCTTGCGAAATATCACCAAGAAGGAACACCATGGCCCCAGGCACTACCAATAGTGCTATGTAGCATTAGGGCAACCCCGAACAGAACTACAGGTCGAAGCCCATTTGAAATTATAACAGGAAGACCCATGTCGCTGCCAGGAACTATCGATTTACGGAAAGCTGATGTTCAATTAATGAGTGACACTTTGTTATCATACTGTCAGAACCTAACCAATGCTATTAGTTCTGTTTCCCGACAGGTATCGGCAGCTTGGGGTAATCCACCCGAAGGAGGACACGACATCATCCCGGGAGTCTGGATGTATGTGAAAAAGTTGCATAAAGAACCTTTGGGTGCCAAGTGGGAGGGACCTTATCAAGTGTTATTGACCACCCAGGCAGCTGTTAAAGTCCAAGGAAAGAAAGCCTGGATCCACACTTCACACGTTAAACCTGAAGCAGAAATTTAATAAGGATAATTACTTTTTGCGAAAATGTATAAATTTACTGTATTATTAATTGTAGGTGTTCTAGGCATAGGCCTACTTCTTACTAGCCGACCCTCTGCACCAAAGGGAAATAGTAGGGTAGCAAGGGAATTACATATAAATACCTTTTACTTTTATATTGTTTGTTTATGTTGATTAAATGTTGTTGCGACCAGGCGGCTGTAGCTGCTGTCCCGCAGGTGAGACACCTTGCAGGTCCAGGCAGACTGTCTGTATGTGACACAGGGGTATGTTATGCTTAAGGAAAGGTTGTTTACTGGTTGAATTAAGATATTGATTTGGATTAAATTGGAATAAGGTTAATTAACCTACTAAAACCAGACTTCCATTGTGGCCACGATGGAACTCGGGTTGGTGTAAATTTGTGTGGAAGCTACTAGTCCGGACATGTGGCAAAACACATCAACAAATTTTAGAAGGAAACTCTATTAACATGTATGAAATTATTTTGTAGAATGTTTAACCAGTGATACCGGAAGTTTTATGATTCAGTTTGTGAAAGAATCAAAGGGGGGATTGATAGAGAATTCAAACAGGCTGCATTTAGACAAGCTGTGAAAATTCACAGACAACAAGTCAGAGATGCTACGTGAGTGGTAGCTTGTTGCATTAAGCCATCAATCAACTTGACATTTTAGGACCCTTGGGTAGTGAGCCAATAAGGTCAAAGAAGGCGAGTTCTTTTCTGTAAATTGATCCAGGCATAAATACAGCCATTTTGACCATGTGGTTTCAGTAAGACAAAGAAACTGGCAATCAGCCAGCAGTTTGTTGCTCTCTGCCAAGATTAAAAAGTTAAAACTACCATCGGAGTTCGTATTTCATTAAAATTAAGAAATCTAACAAAAGCCAAGGATTCCATATGCTTCTTTAACAGCCTTCTCAATTAGTCCTGCTGCCTTCAAAGATTTGTGTATATATACCCCCAGGTCTTTCTGTTCCTGCGGCCCTTTAAAGTTGCATGATTTAATTTATATTGCCTTTTCCTCATTCTTCCTACCAAAATGTATCACATCTCTGCGTTAAATTTCATCTACCATGTGTCTGCTCATTTCACCAGTCTGTCTATGTGTTCCTGAAGTTTGTTACTATCCTCCGCACTGTTTACTACATTTCTGAGTTTTGTGTCATCTGCAGACTTTGAAATTGTACCCTGTATATTTGTAGTATACAAGTCCAGTATATTTCCCTCCAGCCATTGGAGGGAGCAGCGTGTGTACAGGGCACTGCCCGGAAATCGGCATGGTTCCGGCCTGCAAGACCATCAGCAGGCCTGGGCCATTGGAGGGAGCAGCGTGCGTTGGCATACCACTGAAGGAAGCAGCGCGTGCTGCTGCAGGAGGGCGACAGCTATGAAGCCAGGTCGCTGACAGCAGTGCGGGCAGGCACAGCAGAAGGGCCGAAGGAGCGGCAAGAATCTGTAAAGGGACGTGACTGGGGCCCAGGAGAGGCGTGAATCTGTGGCCCAGAAGAGGCGAGGGCCCAGGGGCAGCACGGGCCAGCCCACACTGCGCTATGTGCGCGCGCGCTTGGTCTGTGCAGCAGAGCTGGTCTCCAGTTAGTCTTGGGTAATCCTTGCCATTGGACCGAGACCTAGCTCTGTCAAGTCCATGTGGTGGCTGCTGTGCAACAGCCACAACACGTTAAAAAAATCCGAGCACAGGCATCTTCCACTCTTCACTTTGTAGTTCAGGATCTGGAATATTAGGTCCTTCATTGAAACGCCTGTGAACTCATCCCTTTTTGGCATGGAAGCTTGTCTTCCTCGCTTCGAGGGACTGCCTATGATGATGATTTCCCTCCAGTCTAAAAAACAACCGTTCACCTCAACTCTGCTTTTTGTCTCTTGGCCAATTTCATATCCACATTGGCACTGTTGTGTATGGAGAAAGAGTCAGTCTGAACACTGTGAGCTCAAAGTAAAGTGTGACCTTAGTCTTTTATTGCAGGCCTCCAGAGTGCCTCTCCAACCTGTGAAGCCTTCTTAAATACCTGTGCTCCCAAGATGTTATGGGATCCCTTGGGATTCCAGGGGATGAGCCCTGTGGTGGCTGTACAGAGTAAATACAAGTATACGTATATAACGGCCACTGCCCCTTTAATGCCATGGGCGTCACTTTTGCTAACAAGTCCATTTGTTACTTTATCAAATGCCTTTTGAAAGTCCATATGCACAACATCAACCGCACTACTTTCATCAACTCTCTCCATTACTTTATCAAAGAACTCGATCGAGTTAGTCAAACATGATTTGCCTTTAACAAATCTGTGCAGGCTGCCATTTATTGACCCATATCTTTCCAAGTGACAATTCATTTTGTTCCCAATTATTGGCCCCGACTTTATCTCCAGGTGTATTCCCCGCTCGGGCCCCAGTTAAATTTGCAGTCGAGTCTCAATGATCTAATCGGGCCGCAACATGCATATGTAAAGAAGAACCCTGTTGGCGCCGGGCGTGTTTCCTTGCTGCCTGCTCAGGAGAGCAGGTTAAAATTCCAAATGTTGCGATCATGGTGGGTTTCGGACAGGTAAGAGCCAGGGTGATTTTGATTGCCCACCTGCCAGGTTTCTGCTGAACAAGTTGGATCTCTAAAAGCTTCCCCAACACCGACATTTGCCTGACTGGCCTGTAGTTGCCGAGTTTATCTCTCCCCAATTTGCACATGGCAAACTCCCACAAACAGCAGTGCGATAATGACCAGATAATCTGTTTTAGTGGTGTTGATTGAGGGATAAATATTGGCTATGTTACCGGGGATAATTCCCCTGCTCTTCTTCGGAATTGTGCTATGGGATCTTTTATGTCCATCTGAGAACCCACAACCTTCTGACCCCGAGACGAGAGTGCTACAAACAGGACCTTGGATCTTACAGAAATTAGAGGACATTGAAAAACTAGGTCTGTATTCATTGATTGTTCAAAATGAGAGGGTAATGAAAGGTTATATAGGTTGTGATGAATGGACTATCATGAGTACCAAACTTGTGATAATGGAGAAGTGTTCTCTGGTCCCTAACTCCAGCTAAATCAAGCATGCTGTTTTATAACCTTTTACAATTCTGTTAGAAATTGAATCAGAAAATCATCCTACGATGTCAGGAATACACCACAGCCAAAGGAAACCTTCCTTCACTTCTAGTGTCAAAACGCGGTCCAGAAATATTCGTGGAAAAACTGATACCAGCTGTAGCCTTCTGATAATCACATTTTTGAGACTCCAAAGACTGGTAAATACACTGGGATAGAAATTCAGCGCCACCCGAAATGGGTCGCACCTACCACTTCGGATGTGTTTTCACCGCCGCTGTGGATGAGGTGGCCTCCTGCGCGAAATTCAGCTCTTTGGCAATTTTTTTGGAGCAGGCTGGAAGTCAGTCTTAATGGGGGTGGAAGTGCGGCAGTGAGCACTCTAGAGGGGTGGAAGTGGAACATAAGAACATAAGAAATAGCAGCAGGAGTAGGCCATATGGCCCCTCGAGCCTGCTCCGCCATTTAATATGATCTTGGCTGATCCAATCATGGACTCAGGTCCACTTCCCTGCTCGCTCCCCATAATCCCTAATTCCCTTATCGGTTAAGAAACTGTCTATCTCTGTCTTAAATTTATTCAATGACCCAGCTTCCACAGCTCTCTGAGGCAGCGAATTCCACAGATTTACAACCCTCAGAGAAGAAATTCCTCCTCATATCAGTTTTAAATGGGTGGCCCCTTATTCTAAGATTATGCCCCCTAGCTCTAGTCTCCCCTATCAGTGGAAACATTCTCTCTGCATCCACCTTGTCAAGAGCCCTCATAATCTTATACGTTTCGATAAGATCACCTCTCATTCTTCTATATTCCAATGAATGGCCTACTCCTGTTCCTATTTCTTATGTTCTTATGAATAGAGGCCCAACCTCCTCAACGTTTCCTAATAAGTCAACCCCCTCATCTCTGGAATCAACCCAGTGAACCTTCTCTGAACTGCCTCCAAAGCAAGTACATTCTTTCTTAAATATGGAAACCAAATCTGTACGCAGTATTCCAGGTGTGGCCTCACCAATACCCTGTATAACTGCTTTTATACTCCATCCCCTTTGCAATAAAGGCCAAGATTCCATGGGCCTTCCTGATCACTTGCTGTACCTGCATACTAACCTTTTGTGTTTCATGCACCAGGACCCCCAGGTCCCGCTGTACTGCAGCACTTTGCAATTTTTCTCCATTTAAATAATAACTTGCTCTTCGATTTTTTTCTGCCAAAGTGCATAACCTCACACTTTCCAACATTATACTCCATCTGCCAAATTTTTGCCCACTCACTTAGTCTGTCTATGTCCTTTTGCAGGTTTTTTGTGTCCTCCTCACACATAACGTTTCCTCCCATCTTTGTATCATCAGCAAATTTGCTTACGTTACACTCGGGCCCTTTATCCGTGTCGTTAATATAGATTGTAAATAGTTGCGGTCCCAGCACTGATCCCTGTGGCACCCCACTAGTTACTGACTGCCAACCTGAGAATGAACCATTCATCCCAACTCTTTGTTTTTGTTAGTTAACCAATCCTCTATCAATGCTAATATATTACCCCCAACCCCGTGAACTTTTATCTTGTGCAATAACCTTTTATGTGGCACCTTGTCAAATGTCTTCTGGTAGTCCAAATACACTACATCCACTGGTTCCCTTTATCCACCCTGTTCGTTACATCCTCAAAGAATTACAGAAAATTTGTCAAACATGACTTCCCCTTCATAAATCCATGCTGACTCTGCCTGACCGAATTATGCTTTTCCAAATGTCCTGCTACTGCTTCTTTAATAATGGACTCCAACATTTTCCCAACCACAGATGTTAGGCTAACTGGTCTATAGTTTCCTGAATTTTGTCTGTCTCCTTTTTTAAATAGGGGCGTTACATTTACAGTTTTCCAATCTGCTGGGACCTCCCCAGAATCCAGAGAATTTTGGTAAATTTCAACCAATGCATCCACTATCCCTGCCGCTACTTCTCTTAAGACCCTTGAATACAAGCCATCAGGTCCAGGGGATTTATCCGCCTTTAGTCCCGTTATCTTACTGAGTACCACCTCCTTAGTGATTGTGATTGTGTTAAGTTCCTCCCCCCCTTTAACCCCTTGACTATCCACTGTTGGGATATTTTTAGTTGCCTCTACCGTAAAGACAGATACAAAATATTTGTTCAGAGTTTCTGCCATCTCCATTTTCCCCATCACTAATTCCCCGGTCTCATCCTCTGAGGGACCAACATTTACTTTAGCCACTCTTTTCCTTTTTATATACCTATAGAAACTCTTGCTATCTCTTTTTATATTTCGTGCTAGTTTATTTTCATAGTCTATCTTCCCTTTCTTAATCATTTTTTTAAGTCATTCTTTGCTGGCTTTTAAAAGCTTCCCAATCTTCTGCCCTCCCACTAGTTTTGGCCACTTTGTATGCCCTTGTTTTTAATTGGATAACAGCCCTTATTTCTTTAGTTAGCCATGGATAATTATCTTTTCTTTTATACCCTTTCCTCCTCACTAGAATATATTTTTCTTGAGAGTTATGAAATATCTCCTTAAATGTACGCCACTGTTCATCAACCATCATGCACTTTAATCTATTTTCCCAGTCCACTTTAGCCAACTCTGCCCTTGTAGCTTTGTAGTCTCCTTTATTTAAGCTTAGTACGCTGGTTTGAGATCCAACTTTCTTGCCCTCCATCTGAATTTGAAAATCAACCATGCTATGATCACTCATTCCAAGCGGATCCTTTACTTGGAGATTGTTTATTAATCCTGTCTCATTACACAAGACCAGATCTAAGATAGCCTGCCCCCTGGTTGGTTCAGTTACATACTGCTCAAGGAACCCGTCCCTTATGCACTCTATGAACTCTTCCTCAAGGCTCCCCTGACCAACTTGATTTGTCCAATCAATATGGAGGTTAAAATCACCCATGATTATTGCTGTTCCCTTTTTACAAGCCCCCACTATTTCTTTGTTTATACTCCGACCAACAGAGTTGCTACTGTTAGGGGGCCTATAGACCTCACCCACCAGTGTCTTTTCCCCCTTATTATTCCTTATCTCCACCCAAACATTCTGATCCTTTGGAGCCAATATCATTTCTCAATATTGTAGTGATTCCATCCTTTATCAACAGAGCTACCCCACCTCCTTTTCCCTTCTGTCTGTCCTTCCAAATTGTCAGGTTTCTGTATTAGAGCCATCTTGTGTAGTATATTTAAGAACATAAGAAATAGGTGCACTATTGTTAGTGATGTCGTAAGAATATATCACATTGGCGATGAGGATAGGATAATCAGATTCACTAGCTGAAATTTTTGTTGTTGGATACTCCAGCCAACTGACAGAGAAACTTTGCGAGGTTCTTTGTTTTGCAGAACAGCTAAAAATCCAAGGTAAATTTCACTCTTTGCTGAACTGTCATAATTGCCAGAGACAAGATGGCTGTGCCTGATGGAATAATAGGGCGCTGGGTAAATTCTATCATGACCAAGAGACTTTCGTAGTGTATGTGGAGCGGCTAGAAATATTTTTCACTGCAAATAGAATCGTTGAAGTCCCTGATGAAGAAAACTGTAACCGGATGGTTTTCAAAAGGAAACGGGCTGAAGCAGGCCCCGAGGTGTATGAAATCCTGAAAAATGTGCTTGTTCCCATCAAGCCAAAGGACATGCCACTGATGGAGAGTTAGAACAGCACTACAGTCCTGAGTCCCTGGAAATTGCTAAAAGTTATTGTAACATGAGATCAGTTAAATGACGAGAGTATCAGTGAGTACATTGTAGTTTTAAAAAAGCTATCCATTCACTGTCATTTTGGAAAGTTTCAGGACCGAGCAATTGCATGGCCGCTTTGTTTGTGGGATGAAAAATGCAGCAATCAGAAGAAAATTGTTGACAACCCCTAACTTGACTTTTGATTTAGCTTGTCAGACAGCTATGTCGATGGATATGGCCAACCAATGCTCCAGAAAATGTTGCGCCATTTCCAGTCGACAGACAACCGAGGTGAATCATCTGCCGATTAAAAGTAAAAGGCAGTTGGGCCCCAACGCCTCAGCAACTGGCCACGGTAACAATACTGAAGTGGGTTTTAGAGGCCCACTATTGTTTAGGAAAATAGGAATTGGGCCTGCTATTAGTCAGAGACATATTTTAGAATGTCAAATTGTAGCAAAGCGTTGCACATGAGCTGAGCAAAACAATTACAGGATGTAGCCTAGCTGCTAGAAACCACAAACTAGGCTACCTGAGTATTCTTAAACTAACAGACAGTGATGGCAGCTGCCGGTCAAGATGAACATACATCTTTATAGGTAAGAGCATCTACTGTGGTCAAGAAATACAGACCACGGAACACAGCCCGCTAGGTAGGCACAACTTGGAGATGTCTATGGAAACATTCTCAAATGCCATTAGCTTATATTTAGTTCTTGTGGTTAAGAGAAAGACACTTTTGAAATGTCACGGAGAGTCTGGGGTCAGTTCTTGGAACTGATGGCGCATAACGGATTGCGGTTTTCTGCTTTATATACTGTAAGCTGGCAGCCAGGCAGAGAGACGGAGTTTAGGATTATACCCGAAATTGCTGTTCTCCCCTTGGCCAAGGTATTCTCAAATAAACATATTTTGTTCTTTAACAAACTTGTGTTGAGCCTTTATTTTGGTTCCACAACAAGTACCTTAAAGTCATGCTATGGGTGTCTGGGATAACACCTCGCTCAAAGCTGTCCATATGTGAAGGCAGAGTGTTTCTACTGCAAGAACACTGGGCATCTGGTGAAGGCATGCCGACTGAAGAGTAAACCGATGTCCAATGCTAGAAGTAGAAATCGCCAGACACTACATCGCATTGAAGCGAAGCAACAGGATGGGAAAGTTCTGGAGATACACACACATCATCAGGAGCACGAGGGTATCTAAGAACGATTCGCGATGTTTCGTCATCCAAGTAGACATTGCAGAAACCAGGATACCCATGGAAATTGACACTGGTGCATCCGTGAGCGTAGTACTGGAATCGCTATATCTCAGCAAGTTGCATGATTTTCCACTGGAGAAATCGAAGATAGAACTGTGAGGCTACTCAGGAGAGCAAATCCCTGTGGTAGGACGTATCACCATACTGGTGAAATACAAGGATCAGTTTCAGAGCTTGCCTTTCATAGTAGTGGCAGGAGACAAGCCTGCCTTGATAGGTAGAAATTAGTTGGGATCACTGAAGCTGGACTGGAATGAGATTTTTTGTGCTGAAATGAGATTTGCATTGAAAGATGACGTCGTCAAACAGTATTCGAAGGTGTTTCGCGAAACAGGCAGTCCGACAAGACTTCAAGACGAGTGTCAGAGTGCAGAAGGACGCAAGACCACGTCCCGTACCATACGCACACAAGGAGAAAGTTGAGCAAGAACTCAAAAGACTAGAAACTGAGAACATTATCTCTAAGGTAGAAGAAGTGTTCTATTTTTCATACATTAATGAACTGCCAGTCACAGCTGAAGAAATTGGTAGAGCAACCAAACATGACCCAGTGATGTCAAAGGTGTATGATTGCATAGCAAATGGCTGACCAAACTAGGTATCAGAGGAAGATATCCATCCATACTTCGTTCATAGGAATGAATTATCTGTAGATAAAGATTGTATCATGTGGGGTTCAAGTGTCGTTATTCCAAATAAGTTCAGGTCCAAATTGTTAGGAGGTCTTCATGACCTGCACCTGGGAATGTGCTTGACCAAGAGTTTTGCAAACAGTTACTTATTGTGGCCAGGTTTAGAAAAAGATACAGAGTACATCATTAGTCAGTGCACATCATCATCATCATCATCATCATAGGCAGTTCCTTGGAATCGAGGAAGACTTGCTCCCACTCTTAAAATGAGCCCTTAGGTGGCTGAACAGTCCAATCGGTAAACAAGAAACCAACCACCATTACAGCCATGGAAATGGCCTCCCAGGGTGTGGCAAAGATTACATGTAGATTTTGCTGAGCTAGGAGGACATCAACTGTTCATTGTGATTGATAGTCATTCGAAGTGGGTCGAGGTGTTTCCGATGCGGAAAAAAACAAGCGAATATTGGATTCAAATCCAAGGAAACGGCAGTTGTCGTTGGACCACAAATTACCAAATTAGCTAATTTTCTGATTACTTTTCTAATTACTTATCGTAATACTCCTTATGTAACTACTGGTAGAACACCAGGGGGCATAGATTTAAAGTAATTGGGGGGAGGTATAAAGGAGATATGAGGGAAATTTCTTTAGGCAGAGGTTGGTGGGGGTCTGGAACTCACTGCCTGAAAGAGTAGTAGAGACAGAAACCCTCACCACATTAAAAAAAATACTTTGATGTGCACTTAAACTGTCGTAACCTACAGAGCTATGGAGAAGAGCTGGAAAGTGGGATTAGGCTGGATAGCTCTTGCTCGGCCGGCACGGACAAGTTGGGCCGAAAAGGCCTCCTTCCATGCTGTAAATTTCTATGATTTTATGATATACACACACCGACAGCACCGAGCTACATTCCATATCGACAGCACCATGCCACACCCTTACACACACCACAGCCCCATGCCACACCCTTACACACACCACAGCACCGTGCCACACTCCATACCGACAGCACTGTGCCACACCCATACACACACACCACAGCACCGTGCCACACCCATACACACACCACAGCACTGTGCCACACCCATACATACACCACAGCACTGTGCCACACCCATATACACACCACAGCACCGTGCCACACTCATACACACACCACAGCACTGTGCCACACCCATACACACACCACAGCACCGTGCCACACTCATACACACACCACAGCACCGTGCCACACTCATACACACACCACAGCACTGTGCCACACTCATACACACACCACAGCACTGTGCCACACTCATACACACACCACAGCACTGTGCCACACTCATACACACACCACAGCACTGTGCCACACTCATACACACACCACAGCACTGTGCCACACCCATACACACACCACAGCATTGTGCCACACTCATTCACACACCAGCACTGTGCCACACCCATACACACACCACAGCACCATGCCACACCCATACACACACCAACAGCACTGTGCCACACCCATACACACACCACAGCACCGTGCCACACTCATACACACACCACAGCACCATGCCACGGCTCATTCACACCGACAGTGCAGAAGGGATTTGATTCGAGGTGATCTTATTAAAGTATAATGAACAATAATCCATGAGAGTAGAACAAGCGGAACATTATCGAAAGATAAATTTCGGACTGTTATCAAGAAATTTTTACATGATGAATGATCAACACGTGGAATGGACTTGAGGTAGGGGGAAGTGAAGTCAAAAACCCTGGGCTCGCTTAAGAAACTGCAGGCTGTGGTTTGGGGTGAGGAAGAGGAACTGTGCCCTCTTTCTGGTCAAGCAGAGTTGCCTTAATTACTCTGTTATCTTGAATTTACTGCTACCAATGAGGTAATCTAACTCACCACTTGCAGTCTTGTAATTTTCAAGTAATTTGTCTGCCACTAGAGAGTGACATATGATAACTAAAGCCTTGCAGCTTAGAGGAATCAGAGACTTTATTGTATGCCGTCTCTAGTACTGGATCCTACTCGTGTTCCCAGATTCACGACAGCACAAATCAGTTGCTCTCACCTCCGGTTTTCCAATCTGTGATTGGAGCAGAGCCTCACAAAATTAACCCAAATGTAGTTTTGAATGGTTCTTATAACCAGTCTGATTGGATGGTTATTTTTCATGCTATCTCCAAGGTAAAGCCATTTACTCTGTGCAATGTCATACTAAAATATCACATGAGGTTTGTGCTAAAGTCTTTTTATTTGCTTTCAGGATGTGAGCAACATTAAGGGGGAAAAATTGCCCCTTTTTCAGAGAGGGGCACTAACACTGAGGGGAATGACACTTTTCGCCTGGGTGGGGGGGGGGCACTACCGGTTCCCGGGAAATTGCCCAGGAGTTTGTGGAGGCGCTGACATGGCAGCGCCACATCATCACTGTGCGTGGCGACCCCTCAGTACCACGTGCCGATGCCTTACTGCTGTAATGTCTGTAAGCTTGTAATGTTTGTAGCTCCACACTTTGGATGTGGACGTATTGTGTACTGCAGCTGCATAGTTAATAATAAACAGAACCAGGCAGATTCCGGAGGCTTCCGAGAGAGCTGCCTGCTATGTTAGAAGCTGTGTGTGCTGTGCTCTGTGAAGATACCACATTTGGAGATGGAGGATGGGATTTTTCGGGTGATTTAAAGCTTAAATTTTGTTGGTGAAGGATTCAGCCAGCCGACAGAGAGACTTTGGAAGTTTCTGTCTTGGAAAAAGCTACAAACATCTGAGGTAAAATACAGCACACGGTGTGAACAGCTAGAGATTAAAATGGCAGGTGTAATCGGACATTTGGAGGAATATAGAGACGACCGGGAACATTTTAAAGCATATGTGGATCGGCTAGAAAAGCATTTCACTGCAAATAACATAATCGAAGTTCCAGACAATGCAGTCCAGAACCGGGCTGTGTTGGAATGTAAGAAAGCGATCTTCTTATCGGTGGCGGGTCCGGCATTGTACAAAACCCTTGTAAATCTGCTTGTGCCTGACGAACCAAAGGACACAATGCTTAAAGAGATTTTAACGAAGCTGGAGCAGCACTATAACCCCAAACCGTTAGAAATTGCTGAAAGCTATCGTTTCGGGATTCGGAATCAAAAGGCTGATGAAAGTATCAGTGATTACATCATAGCATTAAAAAAGCTATCGATGCACTGTAATTTTGGAAACTTTCAAAATGAGCATTACGGGATTGTTTTGTTTGTGGAGTGAAAAATGATGCGATCAGAAGGAAGTTATTGATGACGGATGACTTGACTTTTAAAATTGCTTGTCAGACAATGAGGTCGATGGGCATGGCTGAACAATATTCCCGAGAATTAAATAATAACTATGGTCGTCAGTCAACCGAAGTAAATCACCTGCAGGTTCAAAGTAAAAGATGGTGGGGGCCCAAAGTCACAGAAACTGGAAATTCTAACAGAGCGTCAAAGTCATGCTATAGGTGCCTGGGACAACACATTGCTCAAAGTTGTCCATACATGAAGGCAGAGTGTTTCTTCTGCAGGAAGACTGGGCATCTTACGAAGGCATGCTGACTGAAGGGTAAACCAGCTTTTAAAGCTATGAGTCCAGCGTTCAAAGCTATGAGTAGAATTCCCAAGAGACTACATAGCATGGAAGAACAACAACAGGACGAGGAGATGTTAGAATTACACATCATCAGGAGCACGAGGTTAACGGACAGCGATTCGAAAAGCATCAAAATCCACATAGATGTTGCGGGATTCAAGATACCAATGGAAATTGACGGGTGCATTCGTGAGTGTAGTACCGGAGTTGCTGTACCTTGACAAATTGCACGATTTCCAACTGGAAAAATCCAAAATAGAGCTGCGAGGCTACTCGGGAGAGAAAATTTCTGTGGTAGTCGTATCACAGTACCGGTGAAATATAAAGATCAATTTCAGAACTTGCCTCGAATAGTAGTGAAAGGAGACAAGTCTGCCTTACTAGGAAGAAATTGGTTGAGTTCACTGAAGCTGGATTGGAGTAAGATTTTCTGTGTGAAAGCAAGATTTTCATCAACGGATGAAGTTATCAAGAAGTATCCAAAGGTGTTCTGTGAATCGGGCAGTCCGATCCAAGGCTTCAAGGTGAGTGTCAGGGTACAGAAGGACGCTAGATCGGTTACTACAAGCCACGAACTAGATTCTCGTTGTTAAAACCAAATTTGGCATAGTCCGTAGAAGAGACACAATGAAGACAGAAAGAGAATCATGATAGAGATAGAGTAAAAGAGAGAAGCGTGAAATTAAACCAGAAGGTGAGAGTGAAGAATCATCACCATAAATGGTTAAAGTGGTTACCAGGAAGAGTGGTGAAGATATGTGGTCCTCGCACATATTTGGTGAAGATGTTTGGTAATAGACAGGTTAGGTTTGCTCACATTGATCATATTTTACCTACAGGCATGGAAGGAGTTGAAGGTGAGAATGATTCAATTATTTCTGACTCAACAGATAGTTTTGATACACCAGTAGCAAATCCTAAATCCAATGTACTGGAAACAAATCCAGGAGAGAATCAGAATGAAAGTCTGAGTCCACGTCAGGAAAACAAAGAGCCTGAAGTTAGAGTGAGTTCAAATGAAAATCAAGGAAATTCCTCAGGATGAGCCTCGAATGAGTTTAGATTCGACACCAAGTTTGGAAGGTTCTGTTCGAGAGCGAAGATATCCTCTTCGAAACAGAAAACAAGTGGTAAAGTTAAATTTGTAAATATGGGAAAAAAATAAGTTTATATCCGGTGTTATATAAACATGAAAGTTATGCATGATGTTTGTTATAATAACTTCTTCATTAAGGAGGGAGAAGTGTATAGTCTGTAAGCTTGTAATGTTTGTAGCTCCACACTGTGGATGTGGATGTATTGTGTACTGCAGCTGCATAGTTAATAATAAACAGAACCAGGCAGATTTCGGAGGCTTCTGAGAGAGCTGCCTGCTATGTTAGGAGCTGTGTGTGCTGTGCTCTGTGAAGATATCACAACTGCAGCCCACGGGGCTGGCGTGAGCAGATGTCATACCCGTGAGGTGGAAGTTAAAGTGGAGGTCGCCACCTTACTTTTTTTGCCAACTTTTGGGTCAGCTTCTCTACCTGTATTTAGGGTGCCTGTATTAGGCTGTATTAATGCCCTGGTGATTTAGTGGAGGCCATTAGAGTGCAGAGTGCACAGTGGCCCTCCCCTTTAAGCGACGGGGAGGGACGTTGAAGCGTGTCAGTGCTACGCATTTTCTCTGCGTAGCACTGCACTACTCGCCCCGTTAGTGCCGCTGGTCCTGCCCCTAAAGGAAATGGAGCGTGAAAGATTGGAAGCCCAAATCAGTGGCCAGGTGGGACTTCTGCGCCGGGTGCAGGAAGTTCCCGCCCAGCAGGTTACCGCCCCCAATTGAGGCGAAAGGTAATTTCGCCCCCTAAATCTATTGCCCATCCTTAATTGCCCTGACAAGGTGGTGGTGGGCCATTGCAGTTCTTGTAGTGATGGTGCTCCATAGCCAATTTTTGAGGGCATTAAGAGTTAATCATGTATTGTGGTCACATGAATGCCAGACCAGATAGGGATGGCAGGTTCCCTTCCTTGAAAGACATTATTGTTTCATAGGAACAGGAGGAGGTCATTCAGCCACTCGAACCTGTTCTGCCGTTCAATCAGATCATGGCTGATCTGTACCTCAACTTCATTTACTCATTTTTGTTCCATAATCCCTTGATACCCTTACGTAATAAAAAAAATGTCAATCTCAGTCTTGAAAATTTCAATTGATCCCCAGCATCCACAGCCTTTTATTTTTTTGGTGGGGGCGGGGAAGAATTCCACATTTCCACTGCTTCCTGATTTCACTCCTGAATGGCCTGATTGGAGCAGAGCCTCACAAAATTAACCCTAATGTAGTTTTGAATGGTTCTTATAACCAGTCTAATTGGATGGTTATTTTTCATGCTAGCTCCAAGGTTAAAGCCATTTACTCTGTGTAATTTTAAGGTTATGCCCCCTTGTTTTGGACTCGCCACCAGAGGAAATAATTTATTTATATCTACTCTATCGAATCGTTTTATAATTTTAAACACCTCAATCAGATCACCCCCTCAACCTTCTAAACTCAAGGGAATGCAAACCAAGTAATTTAACCCTTTTATTTTTCTGGTGAATTTGTGCTGCACTCTCTCCAAGGCCAATATATCCTTCCTGAGCTGTGATGCTCAAAACTGAACTCAGTACTCTAGATGGGGTCTGAACAAAACTCTGTACAACTAAAGCATCACTAATTCACTCTTCAATTCCTGCTCCCTTGAGATAAAGGCCAACATTCCGTTCAGGTTTTTGATTACTTTTTGTACCTGTGCACTAGTTTTTAATGATCTATGTACCTCGACACCCTCCACAGTTTCTAGTCTCTCGCCATTTAGAAAATATTATGATGTGCTCACCTCATACTTTCCCACATTGAGCTCCATCTCCCACAGTTTTACCCATTTAGTTAATTTGTCTATATTCTTTTGTAACTTCCTCCTCCCATCCACACAACTTACTGTGCCATCTAATTTAATGTAATCTGCAAAGTAAGATATACAACTCCCTACTCCTTCATCCAAGTTAATGAGACTCCAGTACAGAGCCCAGTGGAGCACCCTTGTCACATTCCACCTTGATCCCTACTTTGTCACCTATCTCTCAACCAAGTACTGATCCACGTCACAAGGGTACTTCCGACCAATGGGATTTTTACAACAATCCAGGAACTTTCGTGGGTTTTTTTCTGGTACTAGCTTACAATTGACCACATTTATGGTACCGTGGATGGGAATTAAACTCATGACTTATGGGTTATTAGTACAGTTTCATAATGACTGCACTACTGCGTACAGATCACTGATTTGATTATTATTTCATATCTGGGCTGTGGACATTTTCTAATTGTTCTTTTCAGTGGTAGTTTTCCAGAAGCTCCAGCAATTGAGTTTTTAAATACATGGACAAGACCAGAGCCAGCTGCAGTGTCTGGAAGCTGGGCCAAGAGCAGAACAGAACCAGGTGATTAGCCATTAGTAGACTTCGAGGACCAGAGCCCAAGCCAGTAGCTGAGAGAAGTGCCAGCAACAGAGCCCAAGACTTGTGACTGAGCCGGTAGTGGAGCCCAGGGCCCATGCCATTAGCCCAAACCAATGTCAGCAGCAGAGGCTGGCGCTTGGAGCCAGGCCAGCAGCAGAACCAGATACTTATGTCAAGTCCAAAACCTGAACCTGCGACTGTGTAATCACTACTGTGAATATGGAGTCCTTCAGTGTTCAAATGTTGGGTGATGCCGATATCACTAGATAGCAATCAGGAGCAGGAATGCAAGCTGATGTTCGGGGGCACTGTAGCACCTTTGTGCCCCACTACTCTCTGATTGAGTTCAGCTAACTTAGCACATATCAGGATCAAGCTGGGAGATTCCTGGTCTGTATGGCTCAGTAGCACACCACATGGATGGGGGAAGAGCCAGAAAAAATGACCTATCTTGTAGGGTCTTCTTCATTCTTCTTACAACCATTTAATTTTTGTTTAACAAAATCTTTCACATTTTTGTTGTTAGATATGGGACACACTTTTGACTTTGATGGGGCCTAAAACTGGCGATATTGGATTGAACGTTTTGCACCCCATGGTATCTACCCAAGTTGGGATTATGTTCTTGCCCTTTTACCATGGTGCTCAGCCATGTCAAATGCCTACATTATTTAGGCACCAAGTACGACAAGCTCCTGTAATCTTTGAGCCTTTAGTCCACATCGAGTGGGACCATTTCCAAAGACTACAAGTCAATCTCGTGGGAAAAATTATTTTCCGTGATATGACACTGGGCACCAACTGGCAGTGCACAGCCCCCTCCTTCCACCAGTACAGTCACTCTCTGCTCAGGTACTTGCTGATTCTGCTTCACTGAAGCAACACACACTGTGGTCATTCACAGTAAGGCTGGCTACCCTATCATAAGTACAGAGAATACCATCATCACTTCCAATCTCCCAGTAGAGGGAACCATGCTACAAGCACTTCTCTTTTAATACATCAGGGTGACCTGAAGTGACACGAGCAGAATCAGCATGCATTGACACCAAGCACCAGCTCTGTCCCACCATTAGACATGGCTCACCAGCTGTCAGGTTCCAGTTTCGAGTTATGCTGGAGCTGACACTCAGTGTACTCTGGCAGTAGGCACTGAATGTTACCCTCTGCTCACCTCTACAGTGGGCAACGGATCAAGATATTCTGGTTAGCAATGGTACTCAAGTCTCTGAAATGGGACTTGAACCCACAATCTCCTGACTCAGAGGTAAGAGTGCTACCAATTGGGACATGGCTGACACTAATCGAAAGGAACAATAAAGTATTTTACAAGTATATTCGTAAAAAGAGAATTGATAAAAGTGAGGTGAGGAGAGGATTGTTAATCTGTAAATGATAATCAAACAATGATGGAAGTATTTAATAAATACTTTGCATCAGACTTTACTAAAGAGAAGGATATTGGAGGGGAGATGATTCCTGAGGTGGATGAAAGTGAGAGGAATGATATTATGTTGAATAAAGGATTAGTTAGGCTAAAAGAAGCTAAAGCACCAGGGCCTGACAGGATACGTCATATGATCCTGAGGGAGATAAGGGAGGAAATTGCAGAGCCCCTGGAAATGGTACTTTAGGCATATTGGGTATGGTAGTGAACTGGAGAGTAGCCAATGCAGTAACTACTTTTAAAAGGGAGACAGAGCTACTCTGGGTAATTACAGACCAGATAGCTTAACATCTGTGGCAGAGAAAATTTTAGTTTTTAATTAAGGATAAAATGACCATGTGCGTAGATAAAAAGAAAATAGTTTGAAGTAGCTAGCATGAATTTCAAAAGGAACAGTTGAGCTTCACAAGCCTCAGAATTCTTTGAGGAGGTAATTGACATGGTAGCTGGGCAAAATGCAGTGGATATAGTATACATGGACTTTAGGAAAACGTTTGACAAGGTACCACATGGGAGATTATTAGAGAAGATTAGGTGTATGGAATTAGGAGAGGATAAAAAACTGGATTAGAATTTGGTTAGAAAGGGGAAAACAGGTTAGGAGTTAAGGACAGTTTTTCAAAATGAAATTGGATAAGTACCTGAAAGAAAACAAATTGCAAGGTTACGGGGAAAGGACGAGGGAGTGGGACTAGCTGAAGTGCTCTTGCAGAGAGCTGGCACGGGCTTGACAGGCCGAATGGCCTCCTTCTGTATTGTAACCATTCTATGGTTGGAAGTGGGTAGTGGTGTCCCACAGGGTTCAGTTCTGGCCCATTCATGTCCACTGTGTATATCAATGATTTGGTATAGAAAGAAAGACTTGCAAAACTATAGTGCCCTTTGTGACCTCAGGATGTCCCAAAGTGCTTAACAGCCAATTAAGTATTTTTGAGGTGTAGTCACTGTGGTAATTGGCCGAGAGGGAGCGGTGTCAAAATTTGCAGATGATAGCAAAATAAGAGGTATAGTTCATTCTTAAAATCATATTATAGAATCATATCAGACCAAATAAAGCTGCCATGTTTTGTTATCTCCAGACTCGACTATTCCAATGCTCTTCTGGTCGACCATCCATCTTCCACCTTCCATAGACTTCAGTTCATGCAAAGCTCTGCTGGCCATACCCTAACTTGCACCATCACCCCTTTACTCATTGATGTACATTGGCTTCCTGTCCACTCGATTTTAAAACTCTCATCCTTGTGTTCAAATCCCTCCATCTCTTTTACCTCCTCCAGCCCTACAACCATCCGAAAATTCTGCGTTCCTCTAGCTCTGGACTCTTGTGCATTCCAAACTTCCTTCACCCCACTATTGGCAGCCATGCCTTCAGCTGGCTAGGTTCTAAGCTCTAGAATTCCCTCCTTAAACCTCTCCACCTCCTTTAAGACGCTACCTAAAACCTGCCTCTTTCATCAAGCTTTTGGTCATCTGTCCTAAATGTACCTTTTGGCTTGTTGTAAATTTTTTTGTCTGATTACGTCACTGTGAAGCAATGTGATATAAATGCAAGCTGTTGGTGTTGCAAAGAAATATTGATAAAATGGGAGAATGGGTTAAAAAATATGTCAGTAAATGTGAAGCGACGCATTTTGGTTAAAAAAACATTTGTAAATTATACACTGAATAGAAGTAGGCTCGGTGTTGTGGAAGGGCAGTGGGATTTGGGGGTACTGGTTCACAGGACATTAAAGGCAGCAACTCAAGCTGAAAAAAACAATGGAATTCTAGGTTTTATCACAAGGTACAGAATATAAAAGCTAAGAAGAGGTAATGATAAGCTCATACAAAACCTAAATAAGACCTGAGTTAGTTGGCTCCTTTGCAAGATTGGACTCCACACCATAGGAAGGATATTAGCACTTTAGAGATGGTACAATGAAAATTCAACATGACGCTGCCTGAAGAAGGACAAATATGAAGATGGTCTTGAAAAATTATTGGTTTTTAATAACACAATTACGAGGCAATATGATACAAGTGATTATAATTATGAAGTGATGAAGCAGGGTAGACTGAAGCACATTTTTCCCAGTAGTTGAAGGGTCTAGAACAAGGAGCCATAGACACAAGATTAAATGGAAGAGACTTAGAACAGAGGGCAGGAGAAACTTCTTCACACAGAGTTTTGATGCTGTGGCATTCAATAACAACTTGTATTTATATAGCATCTTTAACATTGTAAAACATGCTAAGCCACTTCATATGTGCGCTTTCAAGCAAAATTTGACACTGATCCACATAAGGAGATATTAAGACAGATGACCAAAAGCTTGGTCAAAGTGGTAGGTTTTAAGGAATGCCTTTAAGGAGGAAAGAGAGGTAGAGACGGAGAGGTTTGGGGGGGAATTTTAGAGATTAGGGCCTTGGCAGCTGAAGGCACGGCCGCCAATGGTGAAATCGGGGATGCGCAAGAGGCCAGAATTGGAGGGGCGCAGATATCTCGGGGGATTGTAGGGCTGGAAGAGGTTACAGAGATAGGGAGGGCGAGGCCATGGAGGAATTTGAAAACAAGGATGAGAATTTTTAAATTGAGGAATTGCTCAACTAGGAGCCAATGTAAGTCAACGAGCACTGGGGTGTTGGGTGAATGGAACTTGGTGTAAATTAGGACACGGGCAGCAGAGTTTTGGATAACCTCAAGTTTAGGAGGGTTGTAGTTGAGGCAGAAATTATGTGAACATTCAAGATTAAATTGGATAGGTGGATGAAGGAAAAGGGGGGGGTAGAAGGGATATGGGAACAGGGTGGGTAAATATAATTAGAAATATTTGCTCGGATGGAGGGTAAACACTGACATAAACTAGTTGGGCCGAATGGCCTATTTCCATGTTGTAACTTCTATGTTTTTCAATGCATTAGACATTGGACAACAATGCACAAATGTGAGTATCGCCGCTCCCAGAGGAATTGCAGCAACCGCTTCCGAATATGGCCTTTTATGGCAAAGGGCTTTTCAATGGGAAAATGTAGTAAAATGATAAGAGGAATACAGATACCAGCTGAAGAATCTCTGCAACATTCCTGGATTGACACCAAGGGCACAGCCTTCCATTGCCTGTTTGGCTGCACCTTGTTTTGTGTGTGTGGGATATGGCTGTGTGGCGGCTATTAAAGACGAGGGCCCACTGCCACAATCGCCGTGTTTTTTTTTTGTCAGCCGACTGCCATGTCGTGCCGACAATTATGACCCCGGGTTCTGCCGGGCCGCCAACAGGCAACCTGGCACCCACTCTTGGGTGTCAGGCCACTGGCCCAGCCAAAACCCTCCCTGGTGGCCCAGTGGACTGAAGTTTTAAAATGGCGAAGGCTCTCCCCTTTAAGTGAAGGGGAGAGCCGTGGTGATGCACACGCGTCATGACGATATCACCGCTCCGCTGATGATTGACAGCGGGATGACTCAGTCCCGCCTCCACTGCCGCCCCTCTTGTTGCCGATCTTCTGCTTACTGCCCCACTTCCGCCCCCATTATGACCGACTTCCGGTCCACCTGATAAAAAATGCCAAAGAGCTAAATTTCGCGAAAGAAGCCACCTCATCCAGCGCGGCAAAAAAAACATTTTAAAAATGGTAGGTGCGCCAGGTTTCCGGCAGGCCTGAATTTCTACCCAAAGAGTACAAAAGCAAGGAAGTTCTGATAAACATTTTTAAAACACTGGTTAACTGGAGTATTGTATCCACATATCCCACAAAAAGGCAGGCGGGTTCCCATAGCAACACCTTTAATTTGGAGGAAGTTAAAAGAGAAGTTGTTCAATGTTCAACCACCTCCTCAACGGTGATCGGGCCTCCTCCCCTTCAGCGACGACTGGGCCTCTCCTTCCCCGCTGATGATCTGGCCTCTTCTCCCTCAGCACGTGATGCGTACCATGGCTGTAACCACCCTGACCTTCCACACTGAACTCCAGCGGACCGCTGACCCTCTCAATGCCTGCCCCCAACCAAGCAGCAAACCACCTACCATCAAGGGCGCTACTCTGCACTGAGCTTGCGGCCAACATCTCGCCGTAGGCAACTAGGCTCATACAGCAGTGCCTGGTCTCCAGTCGTCTTGAACCCCCTTGCCATTGGATCAAGACCTTGCTCAGCTAAGCCTGTGTGGTAGTCGGTGTGCAATGACCACCCCACGTTAAAAGAACTCACGCACAGGCATCTTCCAGTCATCTAATATGAAGTTCGGGACCTGGAACGTCAGGACCCTGATAGACAACTCCAACAGCGACAGGCCGTTATGGCTTTAGGTACCTTTTTTTGCTCTCAAAATGTGTTACGTCACACTTATCCACATTAATTTGTTTCTGCCACCTGTCTGCCCATTCTGCTATCTTTCTGAAGTCCTTTACAGTCCTTCTCACTGTTTGCCAAACTCCTTATTTTGTAGCGCCTGCCTATTTTGAAATTAAACTTGCTATGCATACATCCAAATCATCTATATATTGAGAACAAAACTGGATGCTGGGGAACACTACTTGCCCTATCTGAGCAACATCCATTCACTCTAACTTAATTTTCTATCCATCAACCAACATGTATACTACATTGCCTCTCATACCATACACCTTAATTTTTCTAACAAGTCTTTTGTGAGACACCTTATTGAATGCCTAAAAGCTATTTCTATTGCATTCCCTTTATCTAAGTTGGTTGTGTTGGGGGTGGGGGGGTGCTGGGGGGCGGTGGCATTTGCTGGGTGTGCCAGTGAGGGAGGGGTGAACTTTGGACATGTGCATTTTTAGGTTCATGGAGGGCACAGGGATTGATCCCTGCTCCTGAATGGTGAGACCTGATATTGGGCCTCATTTCCACAAAGCCAACGGGGTGCAAAGTGTGATAGAAGATTGGGTCTAGGATTGTAGCAGTTTAGGGGGATTCAGCAATGGCAATGCAGTTGAATGTCATGGGGAAGTGGTTAAGCTCTCTCTTGTTGGAGATGATCATTGCCTGGCACTTTTGTGGCATGAATGTTACTTGCCAATTATCAGATCAAGCCTGGATGATGTCTTTCTGCATGAAGGCATGGACTGCTTCATTATTGGAGGAATTGCAAATGGAGCTGAACACTGCAATCATCAACAAACAGACCCACTTCTAACCTTATGATAGTAAGAAGATGAAGCTGCTGAAGATAGTTAAGCCTAGCACACTGCCCTGAGGAACTTCTGCAGTGATGTCCTGGGGCAGAGATGATTGGCCTCCAATAACCACAACCATCTTCCTTTGTGCCAGATATGACTCCAGTCACTGGAGAGATCCCCCCTCCCAATCCCCATTGACTTAAGTTTCACTAGGGCTCCATGGTATCACACTTGGTCAAATGTTGCATTGGTGTCAAGGACAGTCACACTCATCTCAACACTAGAATTCATCTCATGTGTTGATGTTTAGATCAAGGCTCTAATGAAGTTTGGTCCTGGTGGATGAGCAGGTTATTGGTGTGTACATGCCGCTTGATTGCGCTGTTGAAGTTCCATCACTTTGAGAGTAGACTGATAGGCCAATAATTGGCCTTGTTGGATTTATCCTGCTTTTTGTGGCTAGGACATACCTGGAAAATTTTCTATATTGTTGCGAAGATACCAGTTGCAGCTGTACTCGAACAGTTTTAGAGATGCTGTTGATTCTGGAGCACAGGTCTTCAGCACTACTTTCTTGATATCACACGGAGTGAATCGAATTGGCTGAAGACTGGCATCAGCGATGATGGGTACCTCAGGAGGAAGCGGAGAAGGATCATCCACTAGATATTTTTGGCTGAAAGTGGTTGCGAACGCTTCAACCTTGTCGATTGTATTCACATGATGGGTTCCACCATCAGTGATGATGAGGCTATTCACGGAGCCTCCTTTTCCAATTAGTTGTTTAATTGTTCCCCACCACTCACAATTGGGTGTCGCAGGATTGTAGAACTTTGACCTGATCGATTGGTTGTGGGATCATTTAGCTATCTATAGCATGCTGCTCCCACTGTTTAGTATGCATGTAGTCTTGTGCTGTAGCATCACCAGGTTGACAGCTCATTTTCAGGTGCTGGTCTCAGCATGCATTTCTGCACGCCTCAGTTGGCCATCTGCCTTGATGGTAATGGAGGAGTGAGGGCTATACTGCGTCATGAGGTTATAGATTGTGGTGGAATATAATTCTGTTTTGAGCTGCTAGATCTCTTAATCTATCCCATTTGGCACAGTGGTAGTGTCTGATGACACAAGGGGATGTGGCCTATACAAGGACTGTGCAATTTGCAAATGACCTCAAGTACAGTCTGGATGCTTAGAGAAGTGGTCAGCGATCCTGAATGGAAGAAAATGTGTAAAAACCCCATTAATTCCCAACAACTGTGTGTTAATTGGCTTCCAATCCACTTTGTTGGAGTCCAGCATTGGAAGCTGCACCATCAGTCGTATAAACTGTCTTTTCTCTATCGGTCCTCTGTCCTGCTGTATATTTCCAGCATTAAGGTTTTTTTTTTCATTCCAATATTTTCGGGGAGGAAGCCCGGCCATCGCCTCAACTACCCCTCTCCCCTCAGCTTACCGCCACCCAATCGCCTCAATCCTCAATCCTCCCCCTCCTCGGCGACTCTTTGTGCCGCACAACCGCTCGCGCGCCCTTTAAATCGCCCGCCGCTTTCCTGAAGGCGTGGCCAGAAAGGGGCGGGGTTTTCTGCTAGCCCGTATGGCGCTGACTGGCCATCTCCAGTTGCCTGAAGAACAGAGATGCCTATGATTGGCTGTTTGATATGTCAGTCAGGCAGTGGGATAGCTCCAGTCTAAGTAGAAGAAAACGCGGCGCCGGGGAGCAGGAGAAGGAGAGCCGGCACCGAGCGGCGGGGAGTTAGGAGAGCTGGTACCGAACACCTGAAGAGGGGCCTCAGTGACCAGGACACCGGGTGCCGAGTCGAGTCGAGCCGTGCCGTGCCGTGCCGCCAGGACAATGCAGCCCCCGGACCGCACGGCGATGGATGTGCGGGTCCAGGATGTGGAGAAGCGGCGGAACCCGAGCAAACACTACGTGAGTTTGGGAGAGAAGGGGGAGGCCAGGCCCGGCCCGGGGGTTGGGAAAGCGAGGAGGGGGAACCCCCTTACGCAGCCCCGCTCCACAGTCCGAGCTGTGGCGGGGTCTGAAGTATTCAGCACCCACACCCCCGTGGGATCTTTCTCCTCTGAATGACTGGGGCACATCGGCAGTGCATTTATCCACCGGGATTTGGAGGAGTTTTTTTTTGTTTACACATGCCCACTAATTCCCTCAAAGCATTAACTCCTTTAAAGGTGTCTCTGAGTCCCTGAATAGTCTACCTTCGCCCAGGCTTCCCCAGTAGTAGCAACAAGGATTAACCCTACACTTCATTGATATCCTATTGTTTTAATTTTCTACTTTACAGAATTCTCGTCAGTTTTACCATTGAGATTACTGGTGCACCAACTGCATTGCTACCTCAGTGGAAGCGTGCACCATCACCTTGTCTCAATTGACTTGACTAGGTTTTTTCCATCAGGTATTGTAGTGGCCAATAATGTGGGATTTGTGATGGTTGACATCAGTAATTCATGTTTGATGCGAGTCAGTTGTCTAGACGCTTATTGCTATTTCTTCACATAGGAATACGTAAGATATACACACCATGCCATTCGGCCCAACCAGTCCATGCAAGCGTTTATGCTTCACTTGAGCCTTCTGTCTTTCCTCATCTAACTCTGTCAGCATAACCCTTCATTCCTTCTCCCTCAGATGCATATCTAGCCTTCCATTAAATGCATCGATGCTATTTGCTTCAACCACTCCCTGTGATAGTGAGATCCACATTCTCACCACTCTCTGGGTAAAGAAGTTTCTTCTGAATTCCTGTTTGGATTTCTTGGTAATTAGCTTGCATTGATGGCCTCTAGTTATGCTCTTCCCCACAAGTGGAAACATTCTCTCTCTATCCACTCTATCAAAACCTTTCATAATTTTAAAGACCTACATAAGAACATAAGAATTAGGAACAGGGGTAGGCCATCTAGCCCCTTGAGCCTGCTCCGCCATTCAACAAGATCATGGCTGATCTGGCCGTGGACTCTGCTCCACTTACCCACCCGCTCCCCGTAACCCTTAATTCCCTTATTGGTTAAAAATCTATCTATCTCTGATTTGAATACATTCAATGATTTAGCCTCAACTGCTTCCTTGGGCAGAGAATTCCACAGATTCACAACCCTCTGGGAGAAGAAATTCCTTCTCAACTCTGTTTTAAATTGGCTCCCCTGTATTTTGAGGCTGTGCCCCCTAGTTCTAGTCTCACCGACCAGTGGAAACAACCTCTCTGCCTCTATCTTGTCTATCCCTTTCATTATTTTAAATGTTTCTATAAGATCACCTCTATTAAGTCACCCCTCAGCCTTTTTTCAAAAAAAGAGATACAACCTGTTCATCCTTTTCTGATATGTACTCCCTTGCATTTCTGGTACCATACTTGTAAGTCTTCTCTGCACCCTCTCCAGTGCCTCTATATCCTTTTTATAATATAGCAACCAGAACTGTGTGGTCTAACTAAGGTTTGATTTTCAATTCTATACCTCTAGAAATAAACCCTACTGCTTGGTTTGCTTTTTTTTTTATGGTCTTGCTAACCTGTATCACAACTTTGTGATTTGTGTTATTTGTACTCCGAGGTCCCTTCGTTCCTCTACCCCACCTAGATTTGTCTGCTTCAAGTAATGTGACCTCCCTATTCTTCCTACCAAAATGTAATACCTCACATTTATCTGTGTTGATCTTAATTTGATGATTATATGTCTATTCTGCAAGTTTATTGAGGTCTTCCTGTAATTTACTGTAGTCCTCCTCAGTATTGATTAGACTATCCCCCCCCCCCCCCAATTTGGTGTCATCTGCAAATTTAGAAATTGGGTATTTGATTCCAAAGTCTAAACTGTGAATGTGGTCTCAGCACTTATCCTTATGGAACACCACTAACCACCTTCTGCCACTGTGAATAGCTAGCTTTTACCCCTACTCTCTGCTTTCTGTCTTGAAGACAGCTAGCTATCCATTTTGTGACATGTCCCCTGACTCCACATTCTCTGACCTTATTCATGAGTCGATTGTGGGGTACCTTATCGAAAGCCTTTTCAAAAGTTAGATAAATGACATCATCTGCATTACTATTGTCTACTCTCTACCATGCTACTCTCTCTTGTCTACCATGGTCCAAGCTCATGGTCTACAGGGCTGTAGTAATACCCGCCCTTCGGTATGGCTCAGAGGCATGGACCATGTACAGTAGACACCTCAAGTCGCTGGAGAAATACCATCAACGATGCCTTCGCAAGATCCGACAAATCTCCTGGGAAGACAGACGCACCAACATTAGTGTCCTCGACCAGACCAACATCCCCAGCATTGAAGCACTGACCGCACTTGAGCAGCTCCACTGGGCAGACCACGTTGTCCGCATGCCAGACACGAGACTCCCAAAGCAAGCGCTCTACTCTGAACTCCTTCATGGCAAACGAGCCAAGGGTGGACAGAGGAAACGTTGCAAGGGCACTCTCAAGGCCTCCCTGATAAAGTGCGACATCCCCACTGACACCAAGGAGCCCCTGGCCAAAGACTGCCCTGAGTGGGGGAAGTGCATCCGGGAGGGCGCTGAGCACCTCGAGTCTCATCGCCGAGTGCATGCAGAAAACAAGCGCAGGCAGCGGAAGGAACGCGCGGCAAACTTGTCCCACCCTCCCTTACCCTCAACGACTGTCTGTCCCATCTGTGGCAGAGACTGTGGCTCTCATATTGGACTGTTCAGCCACCTAAAGACTCATTCTAAGAGTAGAAGCAAGTCTTCTTCGATTCTGAGGGACTGCCTATGATTTTGATGATGATGATGATGTCTACTCTGTTACTGCTTCAAAAGGTTGAATGAAGTTGGTCAAGTAAGACTTTCCCTTTTGAAATCCATGCTGACTAATCATTATTATATTTTTGGTTTCTAGATGTTCTATTTTCTCCTTGAGTAGGAATTCCATTATTTTTCCTACCACTGATGTTAAGCTGACTGTCTGTAGAATTTATTTGTTCAGATAATATTTATAGTATATGAGCACATTATAAAATAACTTGTGGAGGTGCATCTTCAGGGATATAACAGTGTACCCCAAAGGCTAAGTGAATTTGTGCATTGCCTGCAGATCAGTAAGACTTGATCTATGTTGAACTAGGTGATCTCAGTTTGGGCAGTGGGTAGGAGCACTACTATTGGCTCCTGTGAGGTGGGGAAAATTCTGGGTTTTGGAAATGCAAGTGTATGGATGTTAGCCAGGGACAGTGCTGTGATGTTTCATGGTGGATTCACTTACTGGAATGTACTATGATTGGTATACAAATCCTTCTGTCAAGGATCAACTTGAATAATAGCCACATGTGTATGATACTGTAAAGTAATTGGCATCTGTAGAACTTCACTGAACAAAGAATCGATGTCTTGGGGAAGGGCAGAACATTTGGAGAGAGGAAAGAAAAGCTGCTGCAGTATTTATCTTTGAAAATGTTGGCACTCGTTTTATATCATATGTGTAATGGTCATAAGAACATGAGCAGGAGTAGGTACCTGGCCCCTCGAGCCTGCTCTGCCATTTAAAAAGATCATGGCTGATCTGATCATGGACTCCGCTCCACTTCCCTGACCGCTCCCCATAACGCTTTATTCCCTTATCACACAAAAAATCAGTCTATCTCCGCCTTAAATATATTCAATGACCCAGCCTCCACAGCTCTCTGGGGCAGAGAAGTCCATAGATTTATAACCCTCAGAGAAGAAATTCCTCCTCATCTCAGTTTTAAATGGATGGCCCTTTATTCTGAGATTATGTCCCTAGTTTTAGTTTCCCCTATGAGTGGAAATATCCTCTCTGCATACACTTTGTCGAGCCCCCTCATTATCTTATATGTTTCGATAAGATCACCTCTCATTCTTCTGAACTCCAGTGTATATAGACCCAACCTACTGAACTTATCTTCATAAGTCA
The DNA here is from genome assembly GCF_044704955.1 of Pristiophorus japonicus. Taxonomy (NCBI): domain Eukaryota; kingdom Metazoa; phylum Chordata; class Chondrichthyes; family Pristiophoridae; genus Pristiophorus; species Pristiophorus japonicus. The sequence continues at coordinate 226,943,982 of NC_091979.1, read as the reverse complement.
ACCCCCTCATTTCCGGAATCAACCCAGTGAACCTTCTCTGAACTGCCTCCAATGCAAGTATATCCCTCCTTAAATAAGGAGACCAAAACTGTATGCAGTACTCTAGGTGTGACCTACAGTTGTAGCAGGACTTCTCTGCTTTTATACTCTATCCCCCTTGCAATAAAGGCCAACATTCCATTTGCCTTCTTGATTACTTGCTGTACCTGCATACTAACTTTTTGTGTTTCATGCACAAGGACCCCCCAGGTCCCTCTGTACTGCAGCAATTGTCAATTTTTCTCCATTTAAATTATAATTTACTTTTCTATTTTTTTCTGCCAAAGTGGATAACCTCACATTTTCCCACATTATACTCCATCTGCTAAACTTTTGCCCACTTACTTAGCCTGTCTATATCCCTTTGCAGAATTTTTGTGTCCTCACAATTTGCTTTGCCACCCATCTTTGTATCAGCAAACTTGGCTACATTACACTCGGTCTCTTCATCCAAGTCATTCATAAAGATTGTAAATAGTTGAGGATCCAGCACCAATCCCTGCGGCACCCCACTAGTCACTGTTTGCCAACTGGAAAATGACCCATTTATCCCGACTCTATGTTCTATTAGTTAGCCAATCCTCTATCCATGCTAATATATTACCCCCAACCCCATGAACTTTTATCTTGTGCAGTAACTTTTTATGTGGCACCTTATCGAATGTCTTCTGAAAATCCAAGTACACCACATTCATTGGTTCCCCCTTATCCACCCAGCTTGTTACATCCTCAAAGAACTCCAGCAAATTTGCCAAACATGATTTCCCTTTCATAAAACCATTCTGACTGCTTGATTGAATTATGCTTTTCCAAATGTCCCACTACTGCTTCCTTAATAATGGACTCCAGCATTTTCCGAACATCAGGTGTTCGGCTAACTGATCTATAGTTCCTGCTTTTTGTCTGCTTCCTTTTTTCAATAGGGGCGTTACATTTGCGGTTTTCGAATCTTCTGGGACCTCCCCAGAATCCAAGGAATTTTGGTAGATTATAAGCAATGCATCCACTATCTCTACAGCCACTTCTTTTAAGATCCTAGGATATAAGCCATCTTGTCCAGGGGACTTGTCCGCCTTTAGTCCCATTATTTTACCGAGTACTACTTCATTAGTGATGGTGATTGTATTAAGTTCCTCCCTTCCTATAGCCCATTGATTATCCACTATTGGGATGTTTTTAGTCTCTTCTACTGTGAAGACCGATGCAAAATATTTGTTCGACGTCTCTGCCATTTCCTTGTTAGAAACATAGAAAATAGGTGCAGGCGTAGGCCATTCAGCCCTTCAAGCCTGCACCACCATTCAATAAGATAATGACTGATCATGCAACTCAGTACCCCTTTCCTGCTTTCTCTCCATGCCCCTTGATCCCTTTAGCTGTAAGGGCCATATCTAACTCCCTCTTGAATATATCCAATGAACTGGCATCAACAACACTCTGCGGCAGGGAATTCCACAGGTTAACAACGCTCTGAGTGAAGAAGTTTCTCCTCATCTCAGTCCTAAATGGCCTACCCCTTATCTTAAGACTGTGACCCGGGTTCTGGACTTCCCCAACATCAGGAACATTCTACCTGCATCTAACCTGTCCCGTCCCGTCAGAATCTTGTACGTTTCTACGAGATCCCCTCTCAACCTTCTAAACTCCAGTGTATAAAGGCCGTGTTGATCCAGTCCTCCCCTCATATGTCAGTCCAGCCATCCCTGGAATCAGTCTGGTGAACCTTCGCTGCACTCCCTCAATAGCAAGAATGTCCTTCCTCTGATTAGGAGACCAAAACTGAACACACTATTCCAGGTGAGGCCTCACCAAGGCCCTGTACCATTGCAGTAAGACCTCCCTGCTCCTATACTCAAATCCCCTAGCCATGAAGGCCAACATGCCATTTGCCTCCTTCACCGCCTGCTGTACCTGCATGCCAACTTTCAATGACCGATGAACCATGACACCCAGGTCTTGTTGCACCTCCCCTTTTCCTAATCTGCTGCCATTCAGATAATCTGCCTTTGTGTTTTTGCCACCAAAGTGGATAACCTCACATTTATCTGCATCTGCTATGGATTTGCCCACTCACCTAACCTGTCCAAGTCACTCTGTCGCCTCTTAGAATCCTCCTCACAGCTCACACTGTCACCCAGCTTGATGTCATCTGCAAACTTGGAGATATTACATTCAATTCCTTCGTCTAAATCATTAATGTACCCATTTGTCTCTTTGTGCCGTCAACTCATCTATTTTGTTACGAATGCTATGTGCATTCAGATAAAGAGCTTTTAAATTTGTGTTTTTTACCATTTTTTCCAGTTTTGACCCCACTTTCTGATTCACTTACATTTATACAGTCTGTCACTTCCTGGCAAACTCTGATTTTCATGTTCCCCAATGCTGCCCTGCTCTATTGCCTTCTCCTTTTCCTTGAGTCTTTAAATTTTAACTCACCTGAATTCCTGCCCCGCCCTCTTTCCCCCCACCCCTCCCCTGCCGCCACTAATTTGTTTAAAGCCCTACAGCCCTAGTTATTTGATTCGCCAGGACCCTAGTCCCAGCATGGTCTAAGTGGAGCCCTGATGGACGGAACAGCTCTCTTACCCCAGTACTGGTGCCAGTGTCCCACGAACCAATAAATATATTTTTCTGAATTCAAAAACAAATAGTGGGGGTGGGAGCGGTGTAGAGAAAGGAAATCAGAATCTTCAAGCTACTGTGTGCTTTCGGTACTGTTAAATTAATTTAAAAAAATCTTGCTTTTCTTTAGTGCCTGGATTAAATAGAATAAGCAATGAGCCTTGTGATGGGATATGTATCCCACTCATGCCAACCTCAACTTGTTCGAGACTTTGAGTAAAGAAAAAGAAGGTTACAGGCATCAAAAAATGGAAAAGCAGACTATTTTTTAAAATCGCAAGCGATTATGAAATATTGGTGTTCAGAGGGACCTGGGTGTCCTTGTACAAGAATCACTGAAAGTTAAAAATGCAGGTACAGCAAGGAATTAAGAAAGGAAATGGTAGGTCGGCCTTTATTACAAGAGGATTTGAGTACAAGAGTAAAGACGTCTTACTGCAATTGTATAGGGCCCTGGTGAGACTGCACCTGGAGTATTGTGTACAGTTTTGGTCTCCTTACCTAAGGATGGATATGCTTGCCATAGAGGGAGTGCAACAAAGTTTCACTGGACTGATTCCTGGATTGGAGGGATTGTCCTCTGAGGAGAGATTGAATAGATTACGCCTATACTCTCTCTAAGAGTTTAGAAGAATGAGGAAAAGAGTGTTCGAAGATCAGGCCCTCAAATCTGCCACCAAGCTCATGGTCTACATGGCTGTAGTGATACCCACCCTCCTCTATGGCTCAGACGTGGACCATATACAGTAGACACCTCAAATCGCTGGCGAAATACCATCAACGATGTCGCTGCAAGAACCTGCAAATCCCCTGGGAGTAAAGACCCACCAACGTTGGCGTCCTCAATCAGGCCAGCATCGAAGCACTGACCGCACTCGACCAGCTCCATTGGGCGGACCACATTGTTCGCATGCCTGACATGACTCCCAACGCAAGCACTCTACTCTCAACTCCTACATGGCAAGCGAGCCCAAAGTGGGCAGAGGAAACGTTTCAAGGACACCCTCAAAGCCTCCTTGATGAAATGCAACACCCCCACTGACACCTGAGAGTCCCTGGCCAAAGACCGTCCAAAGTGGAGGAAGATAATCTGGGAGGTCGCTGAGCACCTCGAGTCTCATCGGCGAGAGCATGTAGAAATCAAGCACAGGCAGCAGAAGGAGCGTGCGGCAAACCAGTCCCACCCATCCTTTCCTTCAACGACTGTCTGTCCCACCTGTGACAGAGGGGCCAAGTTTCGGCCTGAGTTGCTCCTGTTTTTTTTGGAGCAACTGGTTTAGAATGGAGTATCTTAGAAATTGCAATTCTCGGCATTTAGTTTGCTCCAGTTCTAGTCAGTTGGAACAGTTTCACTTTGGAACAGATTTCTTTTCCAAAAGGGGGCGTGTCCTGCCACTTACACCTATTTTGAAAGTTTAGGCAGTGAAAACTTACTCCAAACTAACTTAGAATGGAGTAAGTGAAGATTTTTGTACGCTCAGAAGAACCTTGCCTACACTTTACAAATCAGGCGTAGGTTACAAATTAGGCGTAGGGAACGAGGGGGGAAAGGGAAGTAATTAACTTCTACAAACATTCAACAGTCATACTTATACAAATAAAGATCCAACCTGAATAAAAATTTATAAAGAAAGCAAAGATGAAATATTCCATGTTCCTACCTGTGTGAAGTGCTTCAGGCAGGCCTTCCTTCCATCAGTGGCTGGACGGCAGCCGAAGAAAGAGCAAGCTGCTTTCGAGCTGCAGGGCACTGAGGCCATTCGGCCACGCGATAGGGGTAGCCGAGGAAACATCAAGCAGCTTTCGAGCTGCGAAGGGGATTGAGGCCATTCGGCCAGGGACAGGGAGAGGCAGACAGATAGACACTTAAACTTAAATTTGCAGAATGGGTACTGTATTCTCAACACCACGTATTATGCAATGGTTCGGCATCAATTCACTGCATAGGAGAGAATTGATTAGAGTTCACCGCACCAGGAACGTCATAGCCCACAGGTTGATGGGCAGGAGATCTTACCCACGTCGACAATATCGAGCCAGGCGCTCGTATCTGGACATGAGCGAGGCTGATTGTGTCAAAAGGCTGCATTTCCGCAGAGAAGTTGTCGCTGAGATCTGTGATATGCTGAGAGCAGATTTGCAGCCCAGAAGCAGAATGCCAACTGCCTTGTCTGTTGAAGTGAAGGTGACAGCTGCACTTTCTTTCTATGCCTCTGGATCGTTTCAGGCTACAACTGGAGATGTGTGTGCCATCTCTCAATGTGCAATACATGTGTGCATTTACTAGGTCACGGCTGCACTGTATGCACGAAGGAATGACTTCATCAATTTCCCATTGACGGCACAAGCGATCCATTAGGGCTGTGGGCTTCTTCAGGAGTGCCGGCTTCCCAAAGGTACAGGGCTGCATTGATTGTACCCACATAGCCTTGCGAGCACTTGTGGAGGATTCTGAGCAGTACTGGAATAGGAAAGGTTTCCACTCCATCAATGTGCAGCTCGTGTGTGACGACAAGCAGCGCATTATGTCAGTCGATGCGAGATACGCTGGCAGCACCCATGCTGCGTTCATCCTACACGACAGAGTTATATCTGACATGTTTGAGCAGCAGCCAGAAGGGCAGAGCTGGCTACTGGGAGACAAAGGGTACGGCCTGACCACCTGGCTCATGACTCCCCTATGCATGACATGGACAGAAGCTGACCATCAATACAACATGGAGCACATTGCGACGCGCAGCATCATTGAGAGGACCATTGGCACATTGAAACAGTGATTCCAATGCCTGGACCATTCCGGAGGACACTTGCTATACTCTCCTCAGATTGTCGATCACTTCACTGTTGTGTGCTGCATGCTCCATAACTTAGCTATCATGAGGCAGCAGGAGCTGGTAGTGGAACCAGAAGACCTACGTGAGGGTCCAGTGCATGATGATAGTATGATGTGGATGATGACGACGATCAGGAAAGTATGCAAGTGCCTGATGCCGGAGCACGAGGTTGGAGGAGGGCCGTCCATCGTGCTCCTTTAACGATTGCTCGAGCCTTGCGCCAGCAGCTCATCCGTGAACGCTTCAACTACTGATGCCTGAGAGCTCTGCGACCACTGTTGTGCATGGACATGTTTATTCTTTGCAGTTGTTCCTACGTTGTGTTGTGTTAATGGAACATGAAACCGTTTTAATGAAAAAATATTTTATTGAAAAGTTAACGTCGCTGTAATAAAATATTTGTTGTATCAAACTATACTTTTTAATATGACTCTTGAAGATCACTTAAAGACTTTAAGATCACTTATAAACTTGTAAAGTTACAAAAGTTAAAAAACAATCTCAATGGGAAAAATCTTACATTCTTGCGATCACTTAAACTTCAAGATCACTTTTTAGATGCAAAATTAAATAAGATCGAAAATGTGAGAGCATTTACACTATTAAGATCACTTAAGTTGTAAAGTTACAAAACTTTAAGAACCATTTCAATGTGAAAAATGCAACTACAACTACATCAAGACCAAAAAACAAAAGCAGCAAAAAAAGGCTGCAACCGTCTCTCATCCACATCTCAGTGAATGTTCACTTCACTTCATGGGGGTGTCATTTGATTCCCAGGGCTGCGTGCCCTTATTGCAGCAGCTACCTCTATGATGGCATGTGCCACCACTTGCATGCCCTCCCTGATGGCCTGTGCCGTCATTTGCATGCCCTCCCTGACGGCCTGTGCCATCGATTGCACTCCCTCGGACATTCCCTCCCTAAGTTCCCGTGTCATTACTGCTATTTCTCCCGTCAGGACCGTCACCTCTTCACCCACTGCACTGACGCCACCGATGAGTGATCGGGTAAGCTCATTGGTCTCCACACACAATGCCACAACCTGAGCCGCATCTGTTGCACGCTGAATCTCAGGAGAGCGTGTTTCCAATCTCCTTCTCCTCTGCCTGAGTCTGCCTCGTGGCACCACTATACAGGGAGGCACGGGCTGGGAAGGTGGGGCGCTCGGTGTTCTAGACGACAGCACTCGAGAGCGAGCAGAGGGCTGGGATGGTGGGTGAATGGGTATAAACTGCTCCATGATATCATCCCCACAGCACTGGGATCCGCAAAGTCGGAATCAAAACCATAGAAGGTGGAACCAGAATCTATGCGAGTGGGAGGCGGAGGCTCGGACGGTATTGCACTGACTGTATACTGCTGCATTACACCAGCAGCACCACTGGGACCTGCAACATCGGAATCTAAACCATGGAAGGTAGAACCAAAACCTATGCTAGGGGTTGAAACTCTGATGCCCCTTGATGGGGGCTCATAAACATTAATTTGGAAGCTCTCCCCTGCAGACATTTCAGTCATCGCTGCCATCATCCAGTCTGGATCGTCTGCATCTGATTGTACTGGTTCTTGTTCTGTATCTTCAGGATCCACAGGGTTGGCAGCAGCAACATCATCATCATCATGTTCTGCAAAATATATCAGAACAGTCATATGTTTAACAGCAAGGGAAGGGGCAGGATGGGTGGCATGAGTACTCTCACACATAGCAGGCCAGGCAGCAGGTTGATTTGAAGGGCCACGATGCATTTTCAGGACTTGCCCTCTTCCTCGTGTGCGGGCCCAGCTTGTGCTGCACTGATTGATTTTCTCCATGTACGGCTCATCATAGTAGCTACCTACCCTCTGTTCGAAGGGTGTCTGGATGCAGATTGGGTGTGCCTCCTCCTGTCCGAGTTGCTTCCCTTTTGTTGTGGGCCAATTTCTTCTGCAAAGATTAAAATATAACTTTTTACAGAGTGCGTCTTTCTGCAAGGTGGGACATATAGATAGTCACGTTACAATTGCGATTACATTAAAAATGGAAAATATTACATACACTAACTACTTGACCAAGGTCGTGCCATTTCTTTTTACACTGGCTTCCAGATATAATGGTATGTACCACTGCGCAGTAATCTTCTGCAACTTGGTTCCAGTGTTTCTTCTTTTCTTATGGTGGCACTGTTGTGCGACCTTTGTTGCTGGTATCTAGCTCCTGCCATCTCTGCTCAATGACGTTGACTAATATCTCCACTTCCTCATGCAAGAAATTCTTTGTTCTTGGTGGACGTTGTTCCATTGCAAAGTTGAATTGACAATCTTATTTTTCAAAACACACAGTCCTTAATTTGCATGCACCGATGCAGCACCTGTTCTGCAAGTTTAGCAGCGAAAAGCTGCACTCACTGATTTCAGCAGGTGATTTATTCAACAGTGCTGCTAAAAGCACTCCTTCAGACACAAAAAAATCACTAAAATTAAATCACAAGCCTTTCCAGGGGTCCACGAGACAAATCTTCACTTTTCCTCTAGTCCCTTTAAAAATGGCCGAGTGCCAATGTTTATATGTCACTGCGCGTTGCCTTATTTAAATTAGCCCCGCCCCCCACTACTTGTAGCATCGGCGCGAGTCTGTTGCTTCCCCCCCCCCCCCCCCCCCCCACCCCGCTGTTCTGTGCGCGCCGTGCCAAGCTGCTGAAGAGCTGCAGGGAGCCGCAGAATATGCAAGTATTTTTTTGGCGCACTTTCCTGCGCGAAAAACGGGCGTCCAGGTCGGGGCGACCCGAAACTTGGGCCCAGAGACTGAAATTCACGTATTGGACTGTTCAGTCACCTAAGAGCTCACTTCAGGAGTGAAGAAGCAAGTCTTCCTCGATTTCGAGGGACTGCCTATGATGATGATGACTGTGTGGACAGGGGTACATGTGTTTTTATTGTGTATTGTACTTACGTTCAGGTGAAAGACTTTCCTCTTGTGTTGAGATAAGTGTTCTGGGCTGTGGCAGCAACTAGGTAATTGGTCCCTCTATCTCCTGTTTACAAGGATGGTGGTAATTTGATTTTTAAAGTTATCTTTACAGCACAGCAAATACAATGCTGGAAGTCCATTTCAAGCTCGTGCCTAGTACTATTTACTGTAGATTACTCTGATCCAAATTATTTCCAACCCTAATTGTACTGCTGTTCATTAAAAGATACTGATTTGTGAATATACAGTAACAGATCGAGAAAACTCAGCTTTGTTTTAGAAAATTTGAACTAAATGACCATGTGACAAATTACATTGTTATGGAATCCTGCTCCAATTTATTGTTCAATTATAAAACATTGTTGGTCTCAAAGACTCTGAGCTGAAGGAGAGGAAAAGGGGCAACATCAAAGCCAAATGACACAACTTTGTAAAATGATCCTTGCTTCCGAGACCATGTGTAGTTCCTGTGCAAAGTGTTGTTTTATGCCCTCGTTTTCTGGCCAGTATTTATGACTCAACAACATCACTAAAACAGATGATCTGTTTATTTATTTCATTGCTGTTTGTGTGCCTTCTTGGCTGATTTGTCATTTTTGTAACATAGGGAAACATAAGGACATAAGAATTAGGAGCAGGAGTAGGCCATTCGGCCCCTTGAGCCTGCTCCGCCGTTCAGTGAGATCATGGCTGATCTTCCACCTCAACTCCACTTTCCTGCGCTATCCCTTGATTCTCTGTGCTTCATTGCTTATAAAGTGCTTTATGTTGTCCTAAGATTGTGAAAAGGCATTGTATAAATACAAGTTCGTTCTTTGTAAGTAAGTACTGCCAATGATTTGCAAAGTGTGGCTAACTCAGTTCTTCTTCGGAGTGCTGCAGTAGAAGCTCAGACTTCTGTCATTCAGGCTCAGGCTACTGCCATTGTGGCTGTGCTTACAGTTTGCAGGGTGTCCTAGCAGTCCAGCAATTTGTCCTCTAATAAATCAGGTGCCACCCTGGCACCATGAAGCACGAACCTGCTATCTTCTCTCAGGATGACAGCATTCGTACTTCCACCGCTGCCACGCCAGTGCCTAGACTGCTGCCACACATGCTGATGTGGTGCAGTCTACAGCCGGGCCTTCTAAGCCTGGAGCAGCTTGAGGTTGTCCTACAAGGCCATCGACAGACTCCCCCACTGAAAGTCAGCAGCTATTCACCAGGTGCTGCAGCCATTGGGGTAGCACTTCGAACGAGCACTAGGACAGGCAAAGACACACGGAAGACAGGCACTAAGGGAATGCACGAGTGATTAGTTAACTTTTTGTTATATAGTATTTGGATTGAATGATTTATAAAATGTGGTTTGGAATGTTTGTTTTGTGGTAGCTTTCATTTCAGCATTGTGGACAAGAGGACGCTGTGAAGTTCCTTGACGGAGGGATGGTAAGGGGAAGTGTTGAGCAACGGGGATCTGGGGTTTAATTCAAGGGAACCGGAGTCTGATGCGCTCATGGACAGCTCGCCTGGAACGTGGATGTGCAGGCTACCTCCTCCTACTCCTCCTCCTGAGGTGGTTGTGATGGCAAGGGCTATGCCCTCAGATGGCGAATTGGGACACCTGCTCCGGCGAGTACTGGAGGGCTCCTCCCGAGCAGTCAAGTCAGCGGAACTGTTGCTTGAGCACCCCGATAGTCTGCATGATGATATTCCTTGTAGTAGCATGGCTATCATTATGTGGGCTGGCCATGAGTAGTAGGGTTGCGGAGGGGAGTCATCAGCCAGGTGTAGAGCAGATAGCCCTTGTCGCCTAGCAACCACTCTCTGGCTTGATGTGCCTGGAAGATTTCTGGCACTGAGGACTGACGCTAAATGAAGGCATCATGACTGATGCCAGGATACTGGGCGTTCACCATCATGTGCTGGGCGTTGTCTAGGTGAATGGTACCCTTTGTGGTTACGGAACATCTTACCATTGAGATGCGGAGCCCGCAAAACCACATGTGTGCTGTTGATGGCACCCTGCCCCATGGGAAGTACGATACCCTGGCAAACCCACGTGCGCACTTCTCCTGCTTCTCTCTGATTTAGAGAGAAGACAATGCAGTCCCCGCTGTCAGCGTACAGAGCCTCTAACCTCCCGGATGCAATGATGGACGGTGAACTGCGTGATGCTTGCTATGTCACCTGTTCGGGCTTGGAAGGATCCACTGGCAGAAAAATTCAGGGCCACGGTCATCTCCCTGCTCTGAGGCTGCAGGTCTTGTTCCAAAAGGTGGCAGAGTTCTGTGACCACATCTTTGATGAAGCGGAGTCACCGAACATACTGCTCCTGGCTTGGGTGCAGGTAGAAGTGCTTCCTAGGCAGATAAGGCTGAGAGCCCTCCTTCTTCTATCTGCAAGCAGCTTGTCTTCTTTGCTGCCTTTGCTCCATCTCCCTGTCCTGCTGCTGCAGCCGTAGCGGGACTGCAACTAGAGCCCCCACGACTGGGAGCAAGTGGCATACTTGGAGGCCTTCCAGTAGCAGCCAACGCTTTCATAAGATCCAGCAGCACTCTCTGCACACCTTTTAACAACTTTTTAAATGGCTTTCAACAACCCAGTACTGTTACAAAACTGCAAGAGCCAATATAAAAGCACTAATCAACTTACGTGCAAGTTGAATGTATCCCTTTTTAAGTAGCTTTGGTGGGGAGTCCCTCGTGCAGTTGGGAGGGTGTTGAGTGGAATGGCAACGTCGAAAATGGTCGTGCATCAAGTCTGTGTCGTCGTAATCTGAATGTTGCCGGCACATGCACATACCGCCCACACTATCACCCTCCCCAAAGAAAAAGCCATAACTGTTGGCACTGAATTTCGTGGCCCATTTGTTTTTGCCTGCAGTTGCTCATGAATGGAAGTTCCTGGTAAATACCAGATGATAGATTAATGGGCTAAGTTTGCTGTACGTGGGGAAAGCCCTAGGCCAAATCTTGCTGGACTGGGGCCTTTTTGCAGTATGCATCGTTATTTGGACATTTTCCTGCACCCTTCAGCTCGAATATGTGGCATAACTTGCTGGAAGTGCAAGCTGGTAATGGCGTGGCGAAGACAACCGAGCATTTGGGACCTTGGTGAACAATGGGACCAACTCCTTAACCAATGAGTTTCAAGGATTTGAGAAAGAAACACAGAAATGAAGGAGATGAGAAAAAGGATTCGGAAAAGGTCCTCTCAATCTTCTCTTCCAAGGAGAACAACCCCAGCTTCTCCAATCTATTCGCATAACTGAAGTCCCTCATCCTTGGAACCATTCTTGTAAATCTTCTCTCTACCCTCCCTAATGCCTTCACATCCTTCCTAAAGTGTGGTGCCCAGAATTGGACACCATACTCCAATTGAGGCCAAACCAGTGTTTTATAAAGTTTCATCATAACTTCCTTGCTTTTTTTACTCTCTGCCTCTAATTATGAAGCCGAGGATCCCGTAAGCCTTTTTAACCACTTGCTTAACCTGCCTTGCCACCTTCAACGATTTGTGCACATATCCCCAGGTCTCTCTGTTTATGCACCCCCTTTAGGATTGTACCCTTTAGTTTATATTACCTCTCCTCATTCGTCCTACCAAAATGTATCACTTCGCACTTTTTTCTGCGTTAAATTTCATCTACCACGTGTCCGCCCGTTCCACCAGCCTGTCTGTCTGTCTTGAAGGCTATCGCTATCCTCCTCGCAGTTTGTTATATTTCCAAGTTTTGTGTCATCTGCCAATTTTGAAGCTGTGCCCTGTACACCCAAGTCTAAGTCATTAATATATATCAAGAAATGCTGTGGTCCTAGTAACAACCCCTGGGGAACACTACTATATACTTTCCTCCAGGTTGAAAAACAACCATTCACCACTACTACAGAAAGGTTAATTAATAAGCTTGTAGTAAAGGGGCCTTTAGGGAAGAGTGACCACAACATGATAGAATATTATATTGAGTTTGAAAGTGATTTAGTTAAATCCAAAATTAGGGTCTTGAATCTAAACAGAGCAGACTACGTAGGTATGCGGGGTGAGCTGGTTAAGGTAGATTGGGAAACTACATTAAAATATATGATGGTAGACAAGCAATGGATAGCATTTAAAGAATTAATATATAATTTACAACACACATATATCTCTAAGGCACAAAAACCCTACAGGAAAAGTGGTCCAACCATGGCTAATGAGAAGTTAAAAATAGTATTAGATCAAAGGAAGAGGCTTATAATGTTGCCAAAAAGAGTCGTAAGCCTGAGGATTGGTAGGGTTTTAGAATTCCGCAAAGGAGGACCAAAAATTGATAAAAGAAAGGGAAACAGAATGAGAGTAAACTAGCGAGAGACATAAAAACAGACAGTAAAAGCTAGGTACGTAAAGAGGAAAAGATTAGCGAAAGTAAATGTGGGTCCCTTACAGGCTGAGACAGGAAAAATTATAATGGCGAATAAGGAAATGGCAGAGAAATTAAATAAATACTTTGTGTCTGTCTTCAAGGAAGAAGATGCAAAAAACTTGCAGGAAATAGTGGGGAATGAGGAACTGAAAGAAATTAGTATTTGTAAAAATATGGTACTGGTGAAATTAATGGGACTGAAAGCCGATAAATCCCCTGGACCTGATGGCCTACATCTTGGGGTTTTGAAAGAGGTGGCTATACAAATAGTGGATGCATTGGTTACCTTCCAAAATTCCAGAGATTCTAGAATGGTTACTGTGGATTGGAAAGTAGCAAATGTAATCCCACTATTTAAGAAAGGAGGGAGAGAGAAAACCGGGAACTACAGACTACAGCCTGACATCAGTAGGGAAATTGCTAGAATCTATTATTCAGGACATGAGAACAGGGCACTTAGAAAATAATAAAATTGAGCAGAATCAACATGGATTTATAAAAGGGAAATCGTGTTTGACAAATCTGTTGCAGTTTTTTGAGGTTATAACTAGCAGAATAGATAAGGGGGAATCAGTGGATGTGGTGTATTTGGATTTTCAGAAGCCATTCGGTAAGGTGCCATGCAAGAGGTTATTAAACAAAATTAGGGCTCATGGGATTGGCGGTAATATACTAGATTGGACTGAGGATTGGTTAATGGACAGAAAACAGAGTAGGAATAAACGGGGCATTTCCAGGTTGACCGGCTGTAACTAGTGGGGTACCGCAATGATCGTTGCTTGAACCTCAGCTATTCACCATATATATCAATGATTTGGATGAGGGAACCAAATGTAATATATCCAAGCTTGCTGATGATACAAAGCTAGATGGGAATGTAAGTTGTGAGGAGGATGCAAAGAGGCTTCAAGGGAATATAGACATGTTAAGTGAGCGGGCAAGAACGTGGCAAATGGAATGAAATGTGAAGTTATCTACTTTGATGGAAAAATAGAAAAGCAGAGTATTTTTTAAATGGTGAGTGATTGGGAAATATTGGTGTTCAGAGGGACCTGGGTGTCCTTGTACACGAATCATTGAAAGTTAACATGCACGTACAGCAAGCAATTAAGAAAGCAAATAGTATGTTGGCCTTTATTACAAGAGGATTTGAGTATAGAAACATAGAAAATAGGTGCAGGAGTAAGCCATTCGGCCCTTCCAGCCTGCATCACCATTCAATAAGATCATGGCTGATCATTCACCTCCGTACCCTTTTCCCACTTTCTCTGCATACCCCTTGATCCCTTTAGCCGTAAGGGCCATATCTAACTCTATTGAATCTATCCAATGAACTGGCATCAACAACTCTCTGCGGTAGGGAATTCCACAGGTTAACAATTCTCTAAATGAAGAAGTTTCTCATCTCAGTCCTAAATGGCTTATCCCTTATCCTTAGACTATATCCCCTGGTTCTGGACTTCCCCAACATCGGGAACATTCTTCTTGCATCTAACCTGTCCAGTCCCGTCAGAATTTTATGTGTTTCTATGAGATCCCCTCTCATCCTTCTAAACTCCAGTGAATACAGGCCCAATCCATCCAGTTCCTCCTTTGTCAATCCTGCCATCCCGGGAATCAGTCTGGTGGACCTTCGCTACACTCTCTCAATAGCAAGAACACCCTTCCTCAGATTAGGAGACCAAAACTGAACACAATATTCCAGGTGAGGCCTCACCTAAGGCCCTGTAAGACCTCTCTGCTCCTATACTCAAATCCCCTAGCTATGAAGACCAACATACCATTTGCCGTCTTCACTGCCTGCTGTACCTGCATGCCAACTTTCAATGACTGATGTACCATGACACCCCGGTCTCGTTGCACCTCCCCTTTTCCTAATCTGCCGCCATTCAGATAATATTCTGCCTTCATGTTTTTGCCCCCAAAGTGGATAACCTCACATTTTTCCACATTATACTGCATCTGCCACGCATTTGCCCACTCACCTAACCTGTCCAAGTCACCCTGCAGCCTTTTAGCGTCTTCACAGCTCTCACCGCCACCCAGCTTAGTGTCATCTGCAAACATGGAGATATTACACTCAATTCCCCCCTCCAAATCATTAATGTATATTGTAAAGAGCTGGGGTCCCAGCACTGAGCCCTGTGGCACCCCACTAGTCACTGCCTGCCATTCTGAAAAGGACCCGTTTATCCCGACTCTCTACTTACTGTCTGCCAACCATTTCTCTATCCACGTCAATACATTACCCCCAATACCATGTGCTTTAATTTTGCACACCAATCTCTTGTGAGGGACCTTGTCAAAAGCCTTTTGAAAGTTCAAATACACCACATCCACTAGTTCTACCTTGTCCACTCTACCAGTTACATCCTCAAAAAATTCTAGAAGATTTGTCAAGCATGATTTCCATTTCATAAATCCATGCTGACTTGGACCGATCCTGTCACTGCTTTCCAAATGTACTGCTATTTCATCCTTAATAAATTGATTCCAGCATTTTCCCCACTGCCGATGTCAGGCTAACCGGTCTATAATTACCCGTTTTCTCTCTCCCTCCTTTCTTTAAAAGTGGTGTTACATTAGCTACCCTCCAGTCCATAGGTATAAGTGTAAAGATGTCTTACTCTAATTATATAGGGTCTTGGTGAGACCACACCTGGAGTATTGTGTATAGTTTTGGCCTCCTTACCCAAGAACAAATATACTTGCCATAAAGGGAGTGCAACAAAGGTTCACCAGACTGATTCCTGGGATGGGGGGATTGTCCTCTGAGTCGACTATGTCTATATTCTCTAGAGTTTAGAAGAATGAGAGGTGATCTCATTGAAACATACAACATTCTTACAGGGCTCGACAGGGCAAGTGCAGGGTGGATGTTTCCCCTGGCTGGGGAGTCTAGAACCAGAGGTCATGCATCGGCCATTTAGCACTTAGATGAAGAGAAATTTCTTTACTCTGAGGGTTGTGAATCTTTGGAATTCTCTATCGCAGAGGGCTGTGGAAGCTTGGTTGTTGAGCATTTTCAAGACCGAGATCGATAGATTTTTGGTTATTAAGGAACTCAAAGGATATGGGGATAGTTCAGGCAAGTTGACTTGAGGTAGATCAGCCATGATCTCATTGAATAGCAGAACAGACTCGAGGAGCCAAATGGCCTACTCCTGCTCCTATTTCTTATATTGTGTACTCTCTGGTCCTATGTAAAGAATTTTTTCTAATCTGCCCGTTGATTTTTTTTTTGTGGTTTTCTAAAATCTATAGCTACCTGTTACAATCCGAAGAAACAATCTATTGCTATTTTATCATAACCCTTCATAATCTTGAAGACCTCTATCAGGTCACCCCTTAAATTTCTCGGCTGTCAATAATTCCCTAACTTTTCAAGTCTGTCTTCGTAACTATAACCTTCCATCCTTAGCAACATTCTCGTAAATCTACACTGCATCTTTTCCATGACTTTTATATCCTATATAATACACTAGCTGAGCCGAAGGTCTTGTACAAGTTGAACATTATGTAAAATCATAGCATTTTAAAGTACAGAAGGAGACCATTTAGTTTATCATGCTTATGCTGCCTTTTCCCTTTTTCCCCCTATCTTTTTAAACAAAAAATTATTTTTCCAATATTCATCCACATCCCTTTTTAAAAACTGTTGTAATTCTGCTTTCACCATTGTTTCTAGTAGGGAAAATAAATTTTCTTCATCTCCCCGTTTTTCGGATAATTTTAAATTGATGCTCTCTACTTACTGACTCATTGACAGTGGAAATAGTTTATTCGTATTTACTTTATGATGGAATTATGATGCATACCTCTATTATATCTTTTAACCAAGTGAAAGATTCCAGTTTCTTCTCTTTCTTCCATCATTATAGCATCTCATCCCTGGCATCCTTTTAGTAAATCTCTTTCTGCACCTTCTCCATGGCCATGACATCCTTCCTACATAAGAACATAAGAAATAGGAGTAGGCCATATGACCCCTCGAGCCTGCTCCATCATGGCTGACCATCGACCTACACTCCACTTTCCCACCCAATCTCCATATCTCTTAATTTCCCAAGAGTCCAAAAATCTATCTATCTCAGCCTTGAATATACTCAGACTCAGCATCCACAGCCCTCTGGGGCAGAGAATTCCAAAGACTCATAACCCTCTGAGTGAAGAAGTTCCCCCTCATCTCAGTCTGAAATGGCCTACCCCATGTCCTATGCCCCTTAGACGCTCCAGCCAGGGGAAACAACCTCTCAGTAACTACCCTGTCAATCCCCTTCAGAATCATGTATGTTTCAATGAAATCACCTGATTCTTCTAAACTCCTGAGAGTATAGGCCCAGTCTACATAATCTATCATCATAGGACAGCCCTCTCATCCCAAAACTCAATCTAGTGAATCTTTGTTGCACTGTCTCCAAAGCAAACATATCCCTCCTTGGATAAGGAGACCAAAACTGTGAACTATACTCCAGGTGTGGTCTCACCAAGGCTCTGTACAATTGTAGCAAGACTTCCTTACTCTGGTACTCCAACCCCCTTGCAATAAAGGCCAACATGCCATGTGCCTTCCTTATTACTTGCTGAACCTGCATGCTAGCATTCTATGTTTCTGGCACGAGGACAACCACATCTCTCTGAACACCAACATTAAAAGTTTCTTGCCATTTAAAAAATATTCTGTTTTTCTATTCTTCCTACCAAAGGGAATAACCTCACATTTGCCTACATTATGCTCCATCTACCACCATACTGCCCACTCACTTAGTCTATCTACATCTCTTTGCAGAATCTTTGTTCTCATAGCTTACTGTCCCACCTAGCTTCCGAAAGTATGGCGCTCAAAACTGGGTACACTATTTTAACTTTGGCTTAACCAGTGATTTGCATAGGTTTTGTACTCTATCCGCCTATTTATGGAACGTAGGATCCCATTTTGTTAATTTTATCAACTTGTCCTCTCACTTTTAAAGATTTGTGTATCTTAATGCTAAGTTTCTCTGCTCTCCTACTCCTCTCTATCATTCTAGGTATCAGTTTTACTCCGTGGTAGCACTTTCACCTCTGAGTCAGAAGGTTATGTGTTTGAGACCCACTCGAGTACTGAGAGATTGCTGCACTGTCGGAGGTGCTATTTTTCAGATGAGATGTTAAACCGAGGCCCTGCCTGCTCTTATTTCGAAGAAGAGCAGAGAAGTTCTGGCCAATATGTATCAACATCACTAAAAAACAGATTAACTGGTCTTCATCTCATTGCTGATGTGGATGCTTGCTGTGCTTAAATTAGCTGCTGTTTTTTCTACATTTCAACAGAGCTTCATTGACTGTAAAATGTTGGGACGCCCTGAGATTGTGAAAAGTGCTACATAAAATGCAAGTCTTTTTTCTGTGTTGTCTCCTCTCTGACTGCACAACACTAAGAGCATTGGCCTTTGAGGGGGACACCACAGTTTATATGCTTCCAATCTAAACCACCACCTTTTCTTTGTCCTTTAATAAACTATTTATCCATATTGCCACATTCCCTTTTAATACCATGCACCTTAATTTTGTTAATAAGCTCTTGAAAGGCATGTTATCTGCCTTTTGAAAATTCATATACACAAACACAACATTTACTGTATCAATATATCCATATATTGATATATCCATATATCTTCTTTACCTCCTAAATACAAAAGGCAAATGGAACCCTTTGCTTTGCATGGCTTTATCTACTTGTCCAGCCACCTTTTTTAATGACTGGCTCTGCACACCAATGGCCCTTTGCTCCTCTGCTTCATTTAACATATTTACTATTCAGATAAATTTCTTTCCCTTATTTTTATTTCCCGAATATTCTTCTGCAGTTACCTACATTGACCTATTCAGTGAGTACTGTCTACAACCTTGCTGCCTGTTTCGCTGGCCTTTAAGAGGAATGGAGGCCCTGAACTTTTAATCATTCTTCATAGAATCACAGAAATTTACAAAACGGAAGGCCATTTCGGCCCATCGTGTTCGCGCCAGCCGACCAAGAGCTAACCAGCCTAATCCCACCTAGCGTAGCCCTGTATGTTACGGCAATTCAAGTGCACATCCATGTATTTTTAAAATGTGGTGAGGCTTTCTGCCTCTACCACTCTTTCAGGCAGAGAGTTCCAGACTCCCACCACCCTCTGGCTGAAGAAATTTCCCACGTATCGCCTCTAAACTTCCCCCCAATTACTTTAAATCTATGCCGCCTGGTTGTTGACCCATCTGCCAAGGGAAAATGGTCACTCCTATCCACTCTATCCAGGCCCCTCACAATTTTATACACCTCAACCAGATCTCTTCTCTGTTCTAAAGAAAACATATGCAGCATCTCCAATCTTTCCTCATAGCCAAAATTCTCCAGTCCAGATCGGCTGGGTTTGTTTTCCTTGGAACAAAGGAGGCTGAGGGGAGACTTCATTGAGGTGTATAAAATTATGAGTGGCCTAGATATAGCGGATAGAAAGGGTCTATTTCCCTCAGCAGAGGGTTCAACAACCAGGGGGCATAAATTTAAAATAATTGGTAGAAGGATTAGAGGAGATTTGAGGGGAAATTTCTTCATGCAGAAGGTTTGTGGAGGTCTGGAACTCACTGCCTGAAAAGGTGGTAGAGGCAGAAACGGTCACCACATTTAAAAAGTACTTGAATGTGTACCTGCAGGGTTACAGACCTAGAGCTTAGGCTGGATAGCCTCTTGCTGGCCGGCGCGGACACGATGGGCCGAAATGGCCTCCTTCCGTGCTGTAAACTTCTATGATTTTATGAAAATTTCCAAACTGAGTGAAGCCTTCATCCAGCCTGTGTTGTGAAGTTGATGTTTCAGGGATCACTGTGAACCCGATCATTTCCTGAATACACTCTGTGGTCTTACTTTGGTGACTTTTGCTTAAATAACTTCTCTGGAAAATCCCAAGCCATAATTTACAGTAATGTACAGTGTGTTGCACTCATAAGGTAAGCATTTCTGTACATGTGTCAAACTATTGGCTTTGTAACAAAACAAACAGCCTGTTCAGCTGCCAGCTTGCTCCACTCGCTGCCTGTGGGGTTGTAAGGAAACTCTGGCAGAGTGAATGCTTCATATAATCACAATCGTATGCTGCAAGAGTTAGGACAATGTCTGGTACTCCTTTCTGATGGCTTGATCTATCTAGATGCCATTTATTTTTGTGTTGCTATTTGTAGTAAAATATTTCACATGACTACTAGGATTACACTTTTTAAAAAGTAATTTATTGGGTGTGAAGCACTTTGTGACATCTTGCAGATGTAAATGGCACTATGTAAATACAAGTTCTTTCTTTTTTTGACCTTTAAAGTAAAGTGCCTCACCCTATATAGTTGTGTATAAGATAGGAACTGTACGCTCTCTTTGCTCCTCAAAGTAATGGAGCAGGTAAGGATTGTCTGGATTTTATACCTTTTTCCAGAACTCGCTGTTCGTTTATTTTCAACCAGGATTACATTTTGTACAATAGCCAAGGCATCAGCAGTGGTGGGATGTATCATAGTGGCAGAAAATGGGAACATTAGGAACAGGTGGCCCATTCAGTTAGATCATGGATGATCTGTACCTCAACTGTATTTAACTGCCGTTGCTCCATTTCCCTTGATATCCTTACATAACTAAATATCTATCTTCATCCACAGCCTTTTCATAGAATCATAGAAATTTACAGCACGGAAGGAGGCCATTTCGGCCCATCTTGTCCGTACCGGCCGACAAAGAGCTATCCAGCCCAATCTCACTTTCCAGCTCTTGGTCCTTAGTCTTGTAGGTTACGGCACTTCAAGTGCATATCCAAGTACTTTTTAAAAGTGATGAAGGTTTCCGCCTCTACCACCCTTTCAGCAGTGAGTTCCAGACCCTCACCACCCTCGGTGAAAACATTTCCCCTCAAATCCCCTGTCCTCCTACCAAATACTTTAAATCTATGACCCCTGGTTGTTGACCCCCTCTGCTAAGGGAAATTGGTCCTTCCTATCACTCAATTTAGGTCCATCATAATTTTATACACCTCAATAAGGTTTCTCCTCAGCCTCCTCTGTTTCAAAGAAAACAATCCCAGCCTATCCAATTTTTCCTCCTAGGCTAAAATTCTCCAGTCTAGGCAACATCCTCGTAAATCTCCTCTGTACCCTCTCTAGTGCAATCACATCTTTCCTGTAATGTGGTGACCAGAACTGCATGCAGTACTCCAGCTGTGGCCTAACTAATATTTTGTACAGTTCAAGTATAACCTCCCTGCTCTTGTATTCTATGCTTCGGCTAATAAAGGCAAGTATGCTTTCTTAACCACCTTATCTACCTGGCCTGCTACCTTCAGGGATCTGTGGACCTGCATTCCAAGGTCCCTTTGTTCCTCTAGACTTCAGTGTCCTACCATTTAATGTATATTCCCTTGCCTTGTTAGCCCTCCCCAAATGCATTACCTCACACATCTCTGGATTGAATTCCATTTGCCACTGTTCTGCGCACCTGACCAGTTCATTGATATCTTCCTGCAGTCTACAGCTTTCTTCTTCATTATCAACCACACAGCCAATTTTTATATCATCTGCAAACTTCTTAATCATACCCCCTACATTCACATCTAAATCATTGATATATACCAGAAAAAGTAAGGGACCCAGTATTGAGCCCTACGGAACCCCACTGGAAACAGCTTTCCAGTCACAAAAACACCCATCAACCATTACCTGTTGCTTCCTGCCTCTGAGCCAATTTTGGCTTCCAACTTGCCACTTTTACTTTCGTGACCAGTCTGCCATGTGGGACCTGATCAAAAGCCTTGCTAAAATCCATATACACTACATCAAATGCACGACCCTCATCAATCCTTCCTCAAAAAGTTCAATCAAGTTCGTCAGACATGACCCTCCCTTAACAAATCCATGCTGACTGTCCCTGATTAATCCGTGTCTTTCTAGATGAAGATTTATCCTGTCGCTCAGAATTTTCTCCAATAATTTTCCCACCACTGAGGTTAAGCTGACTGGTCTACAATTACTTGATCTGTCCCTTTCTCCCTTTTTTTAAACAACGGTACAACGTTAGCAGTCGTCCAGCCCTCTGGGACCACACCTGTAGCCAGAGAGGATTGGAAAATTATGGTCAGAGCCTCTGTTACCTCCTCTTTTGCTTCTCTTAACAGCCTGGGATACATTTCATCCGTGTCTGGGGATTTATCCACTTTCATAGCTGCTAAACCTCTTAATACTTCCTCTCTCTCTGTTTATTTCATTTAATATTTCACACTCCTCCGCCCTGATTGCAATGTCTGCATCACCCCTCTCCTTTTGTGAAAACAGATGTGAAGTATTCATTTAAAAACTATACCTACTTCCTCCACCTCTACATACACATTACTTTTAAGGTCTCTAATAAGGCCCTACTCTTTAGTTATCCTCTTGCTCCTAATGTATTTAAGCAATATCTTTGGGTTTTCCTTTATTTTACTTGCCAAAATATTTTCATGCTCTCTTTGCTTTCCTATTTCCTTTTTAATTTCACCTCTACGCTTTCTATACTCCTAGGGTTTCTGCAGTATTGAGCCCTCGGTATCTGTCATAAGCTTCCCATTTTTTCTTTATCCTACCCTGTATGCCCCTTGACATCCAGGGGGCTCTAGATTTGTTAGTCCCATCCATTTTTCTTTTAAGGGAACATACTTGCTCTGCACCCTCAGGACCTCCTCCTTGAATGGTTACCACTGCTGTGTCACTGATTTACCTTCCAGTGGCTGTTTCCAGTCCACCTCTCGGCTTAGTAAACTTTGCTTTTTCCCCAGTTGAGAACCTTTATTCCTGATCTATCTTTGTCCTTTTCCATAACTATCCGAAATCTAAGTGAATTATGATCACTAGCAACACCGTGCTCTCTCACTGATCCTTCCACCTGCCCAGCTTCATTCCCTTAAAACGAATTCCAGAACCAGGACTCCCTTGCTGGGCTTGCTACTGGCTAAAAAAAGTTCTCCTGAATGCATTTTTAGGAATTTTGCACCCTCTATACCTTTCACACTACTGGGAGTCCCTGGCCAAAGACCACCCTAAGTGGAGGAAGAGCATCCGGGAGGGTGCTGAGCACCTCGAGTCTCGTCGCCGAGAGCATGCAGAAAGCAAGCGGAAGGAGCGTGTGGCAAACCAGTCTTCCCACCCACCCTTTCCTTCAACGATGTCTGCCCCACTTGTGACAGAGACTGTAATTCCCGTATTGGACTGTTCAGTCACCTAGGAACTCACTTTTAGAGTGGAAGCAAGTGTTCCTCGATTTCGAGGGACTGCCTATGATGACTTCTATCCCAATTTATAGTAAGGTAGTTTAATTTCCCTACTATTACTGCCCCATAGTTCATGCACGTCTCAGAAATTTGCCTACATATTTGCTCTTCTATCTCCATTTGACTGGGGGTCTATAATACACTCCCAATAGTGTGATCGCCCTTTTTTTTGTTTTTCAATTCAACCCATATGGCCTCATTTGATGATCCATCTAACATATCGTCCCTCCTCACAGCTGTAATTGTTTCTTTAACTAATACTGCGACCCCCCCCCCCTCTCTTTTTTTAATCCTAATCTCTATCCTGTCTGATAACCCTTCAACTTGGAATGTTGACTTGCCATACCTGCCCTTTCAGCCATGTCTCAGTAATAGCCAAAGAGTGGATTTTCAGCTTTCAGGGTTTTTCGGCAAACGGTAGTGCTATGTGAAACTTACCATTTGTGCTGGGTTACTGTTTTTAGCCCGAACTTTCTGCCTTTACGTATGCGCCATTGGTAAGGGGGGCGTTGCACAAAGATTCGCAGCGCAAAAACGCAAGTTTCGCCAAATTTAGTCCGGGGCCGGGAGTGCTGTGAGAGAGTCCTTGGGAGGGGTGGCGGGGAATTCAAAAAACATTTTACTATTTAATCACTGCAAAAAAAAATGTAAAAGTAAAAACTTTAACTTAACTTTTTTGCAGGTTTTCATACTTAACACTGCTGGCAGGGCTGCACCGACAGGTTCGACCTGTTGGTATTCTGGATGAGGCGTATGGGTCGGAAGAGAGCCGAAATTCTGATGCAAACTTAATCTGCGTCGTTGCACATCGGCGCACCTCTCCCCGGCGGTACTTGGAAGCGGTGACTGAACAATCCAATATGGGAATCACAGTCTCTGTCACAGGTGGGACAGACTGTGGTTGAAGGAAAGGGTAGATGAGACTAGTTTGCCGCACGCTCCTTCCGCTGCCTGCGCCTGTTTTCTGCATGCTCTCGGCGATGAGACTCTGTGCTTGGTGCCCTCCCGGATGCACTTCCTCCACTTAGGGCGGTCTTTGGCTAGGGACTCCCAGGTGTCGGTGGGGATGTTGCATTTTATCAAGGAGGCTTTGAGGATGTCCTTGAAACGTTTCTGGATCACTTGGGCTCACTTGCCGTGTAAGAGTTGCGAGTAAAGCGCTTGCTTTGGGAATCTTGAGTCAGGCATACGAACAATGTGGCCAGCCCAGCGGAGCTGGCCGAGTGTGGTCAGTGCTTCGATGCTGGGGATGTTGGCCTGGTCGAGGATGCTAACGTTGGTGCGTCTGTCCTCCCAGGGGATTTGCAGGATCTTTCTTCACACTGCATTTAAATTGGTGGGTTTGTGTGAGGCAAAAGCAATTATATCACAGTGCATTTAATCAAAATGGGTGCTGCATGTATAAATAACACAGTATATTTAATCTGACGAGGGGCTTCAGTAGCTGTGAGTAGCAGAACGCATTTCATGTAAGTGGGAGCTTAATGTATAATAGCGTAAAGTATATTGTCCAAGGTTCGTGTGTGACTTTTATATAGGGGAGTTCTGGACTAGAATATCGGGTCCTCCATTAAAACATCTATGAACTCATCCCTTTTGGTGTGGAAGCAAGTCCACCTCGTTTGAGGGACCGCCCATGATGATGATGATGATCAAAGCTGGGAGAAGGGCGGTGTGTGTGTGCATTGCAGGAGAATCTACTTGCTATTGTAAATGGAGACGATGCAATTATACACACTGGTGTGACCTTGCTGTTGTGTACAGAGCCCAGTAGACAATGAGCTTGATGGCAGTTTTGGTGGCCTGGTCTTCAAACACTTTTCATCAGGCGGCCAAAGGCTGCACTGGCGCACTTGAGGCGGTGTTGGATTTCATCATTGATGCCTGCTCTTGTTGATAGGAGTCTCCCGAGATATGGGAAGTGGTCCACGGTGTCCAGGGCCGTGCCATGGATCTTGATGACTGGGGGGGCAGTGCTGTGCAGTGAGGACAGGCTGGTGGAGAACCTTTGTCTTATGGATGTTTAGCGTAAGGCCCATGCTTTTGTACGCCTCAGTAAATATGTCGACTATGTCCTGGAGTTCAGCCTCTGTGTGCGCAGACGCAGGTGTACTGTAGCTCGACGACAGAAGTTGGGGTGGTCTTGGACCTGGCCTGGACTGGTTCCTGCTGGTTCTGTAGTTTAGTTCCACTCCAGCGGGGAGCTTGTTGACTGTGAGGTGGAGCATGGCGGCGAAAAAGATTGGGTGGAGGGTTGGAGCGATGACGCAGCCCTGTTTGACCCCGGTCTGGACATGGATTGAGTCTGTGATGGATCCGTTGGTAAGGATCACGGCCTGCTTGTCATCGTGGAGCAGGCGGAGGATGGTGACGAACTTTTGGGGGCATCCGAAACGGAGGAGGACGCTTCATAGACCCTCGTGGTTGACAATGGCAGAGGCCTTTGTAAGGTTGAAGAAGGCCATATATAAGGGCTGGCGCTGTTCCCTGCATTTTTCTTGTAGCTGTTGCACTGCAAAAATCATGTCCGTTGTGCCCCTATGGGAAAGAAATCCATACTGTGACTTCGGGAGGAGCTCCTCGGCCACGGGAAGAAGATGGTTGAGGAGGACTCTAGCGACGACTTTCCCAGTGGCTGATAGCAGGGAGATTCCTCTGTAGTTGCTACAGTCGGACTTGTCCCCTTTTTTAAAGATAGTCATGATTGCTGCATCTCTGAGATCTCCCGGCATGCTCTCCTCCCTCCAGATGAGCGAGATGAGGTCATGCATCCGCACAAACAGTGCCTCTCTGCCATACTTCAGTGCCTCAGCAGGGATTCCATCTGCACCCGTAGCCTTGTTGTTTTTAAGCTGTCTTATGGTTTTTTTAACCTCGTGCAGTGTTGGGGTCTCTGAGATGGTGGTGGGTAGCATGCTGCGGGATGGAATCGAGAACACTCGAGTCAAAGGCAGAGTCTCAATTGAGGAGATCTTCGAAGTGCTCCTTGTAGCAGGCCCTGACTGCCTCGGTGTCCTTGATGAGTGTTTCCCCTGATCTTGGCCAGCAGTGGGTTGGGGCCTTGGGTGTTTGGCCCGTAGGTGCCCTTGACTGCAATGAAGAATCCTTGCACATCATGGTTGTCGGCCAGCTGCTGTATCCTTGTGCTTTCTCCATCCACCACCTATTCTGACTGGATTGGACAGGTTAGATTCAGGAAGAATGTTCCCGATGTTGGGGAAGTCCAGAACCAGGGGTCACAGTCTAAAGATAAGGGGTAAGCCATTTAGGACCGAGATGAGGAGAAACGTCTTCACTGAGAATTGTGAACCTGTGGAATTCCCTACCACAGAAAGTTGTTGAGGCCAGTTCGTTAGGTATATTCAAAAGGGGGTTAGATGTAGCCCTTGGGGCTAAAGGGATCAAGGTCTCTAATCAGGAATGGGATACTAAAGTTGCAAAAATGATCAGCCACGACCTTCCGAATGGCCTACTCCTGCACCTATTTTCTATGTTCTATAGGTCCTGGATTTTTTGTTGGACCTCAGCCATGAGCTGTCTGTAATGCTGCTTTGCTGCTCCCGCGTTGGGTTGTTTAAGGCTCAGCAATGCCCTGCGCTTGTGATCTATTGGCTCAGAGACATGAACCATGTACAGCAGACACCTCCAGTCGCTGGAGAAATATCACCAACGATGTCTCCGCAAGATCCTACAAATCCCAACAAATCAACGTCCTCGTCCAGGCTAACATCCCCAGCATTGAAGCACTGACCACACTCTATCAGCTCCGCTGGGCAGGCCACAGAGTTCGCATGCCAGACATGAGACTCCCAAAGCAAGTGCTCTAGTCTGAGCTCCTTCATGGCAAACGAGCCAAAGGTGGGCAGCGGAAACATTACAAGGACACCCTCAAAGCCTCCCTGATAGTGTGACATCCCCACTGACACCTGGGAGTCCCTGGCCCAAGATCTCCCTAAGTGGAGGAAGTGCATCCGAGAGCGCGTTGAGCACCTCGAGTCTCAACACCGAGAGCTTGCAAAAATCAAGCGCAGGCAGCAAAAAGAGTGTGCGGCAAACCAGTCCCACCCACCCTTTCCCTCAACGACTATCTGTCCCATCTGTGACAGGGACTGTGGTTCTCGTATTGGACTGTTCAGCCACCAAAGAACTCACTTCAGGAGTGGAAGCCAGTCTTCTTCGATTCTGAGGGACTGCCTATGATGATGATGTGTACAGAGCTATGTTAATGACCAATTACTCTGGTTCCCCATACCTAGCTTGACCCAGTGGGAGAGCCTGCTGTGGGATGTGCCAGTTTGTTTGATGTTCTGATGACTGGTGGGTGGTCAGTGGTTTTCCTTTTTTATTTGATTGCCAGCAGCCATTTAAATCCCATCAGCTTTTCCTTTACTTGCAGGCTGAACTCTTTGTTTCCACAATGCCTGGGGAACTTGCTGTGCTCTGCACTTCTATATGGTAAAATTTTGCAGTGTATGCTGGAACTCAGCTGGAATGATTTATCCTTAATACATTACTGTACAAAAACACAGTTCCTCTTGTAATCACAGAAGTTGGTTTCCTGAAATGACTTGGTGTTTCACTAAATCAGAAAACTTTGCCTATTGCGTTCCTTTTTTAAGATGCCTGACAGCAGTTTTAAAAAAAAAGGACAATGAATCTCTAGAACATGGGCTGCTTATTTTCATATTTTCTCATCACCATCATAGGCAGTCCCTCGCCATCAAGGAAGACTTGCTTCCACTCTTAACATGAGTTCTTATGTGGCTGTACAGTCCAATACGAGGACTACAGTCTCTGTCACAGGTGGGACAGATAGTCGTTGGGGGAAGAGGTTGGTGGGACAGGTTTGCAGCACGCTCTTTCTGCTGCCAGCGCTTGATTTCTGCATGTTCTCAGTGACGAGACTTGACTTACTCAGCGCCCTCCCGGAAGCACTTCCTTCACTTAGGGCGGTCTTGGCCAGGGACTCCCAGGTGTCAGTGGGGATGTTGCAATTTTTCAGGGAGGCTTTGAGGGTGTCCTTGTAATGTTTCCGCTGCCCACCTTTGGCACGTTTGCCGTGAAGGAGTTCTGAGTAGAGCGCTTGCTTTGGGAGTCTCGTGTCTAGCATGTGAACTATGTGGCCTGTCCAGCGGAGCTGATCAAGTGTGCCTCTGATCTTTTGCTGTGTTGGCTGCATGGGAGATACTGATTGTTTATACTAAATACAAAAATGAAAGATCAGCCTGTCCCATGTTGTCATTGGGTGGCTTCCACATACCATCACCCCATTTGTCCGTCTTCTACCCCCCCCCCCGCCCTTCCACTAGCCATGCAATAAGCAATATCCTGGGAGAGGCAAAAACCTTAAGCCAATTTTTGAAATTCCTCTCTGGACCCCCCTTCCCCCCCCCCCCCACCCCCCCACCCCCTGATGATCAAAACATTTCCAGCCAGCTATGGAATCTTAGAGACCCTGTCCCCTTCCATATGCATCTATCTTCTATGAGGTTGTGTTGGTCATACTTAGGAACTCATCCAGCTCCCTTTTGAATATTTGCAGCGAAGCTGCATGCGCCAGCAACTTGTTCCAGAGGCTGATGACTCTCTGCGAAAAGTAGTTGTTCCTAACGTCTAACTAGTAGTATGCTTGCGTAATGTATTATTTTAAAGACCTCAATTAAGTCTCCTTAAACTGTGGTTTTCTGGAGTAAAAAGCCCCAGCTCTCTCTCAGCCTATCATGGTAACCAAGAGCCTTTAAACTAGGTATCAATCGAGTGGCCCTCCTCTGAAGCTTTTCTAATCACCCACCATATGAAGGGACCAAAATTGGACTCCATACATAAAGCCTTGGTCAAGGCTCACTTAGAATAGAGACAATAAGTTGGGTGGCAGTGTGAGCTGCGAGGAGAATGCTGTGAGGCAGCAGAGCGACTTGGATAGGTTAGGTGAGTGGGCAAATGCATGGCAGATGAAGTATAATGTGGATAAATGTGAGGTTATCCACTTTGGTGGTAAAAACAGAGACAGACTATTATCTGAATGGTGACAGATTAGGAAAAGGGGAGGTGCAAAGAGACCTGGGTGTCGTGGTACATCAGTCATTGAAGATTGGCATGCAGGTGCAGCAGGCGGTTAAGAAAGCAAATGGCATGTTGGCCTTCATAGCAAGGGGATTTGAGTACAGGGGCAGGGAGGTGTTGCTACTGTTGTACAGGGCATTGGTGAGGCCACACCTGGAGTATTGTGTACAGTTTTGGTCTCCTAACCTGAGGAAGGACATTCTTGCTATTGAGGGAGTGCAGCGAAGGTTCACCAGACTGGTTCCCGGGATGGCGGGACTGACCTATCAAGAAAGACTGGATCAACTGGGCTTGTATTCACTGGAATTCAGAAGAATGAGAGGGGACCTCATAGAAACATTTAATATTCTGACGGGGTTAGACAGGTTAGATGCAGGAAGAATGTTCCCAATGTTGGGGAAGTCCAGAACCAGAGGTCACAGTCTAAGGATAAGGGGTAAGCCATTTAGGACCGAGATGCGGAGGAACTTCTTCACCCAGAGAGTGGTGAACCTGTGGAATTCTCTACCACAGAAAGTTGTTGAGGCCAATTCACTAAATATATTAAAAAAGGAGTTAGATGAGGTCCTTACTACTAGGGGGATCAAGGGGTATGGCGAGAAAGCAGGAATGGGGTACTGAAGTTGAATGTTCAGCCATGAACTCATTGAATGGCGGTGCAGGCTAGAAGGGCCGAATGGCCTACTCCTGCACCTATTTTCTATGTTAATAGTATTTCTTGTTTTGAAATTAATTGTCTTGGAAATATGTTCTACTTTTGTAAAAACCTTGCTGCACAGGTCATTGACCTTCAATAATTCAGGCGATGAAATGCCCTCGTCTTTCTCCTATTCAGCAGCTTTCCTGTTACCCTGCAGGGTGTATACGTGTTTAGCATTGGCTCGACTCAGTGCATAATACTACATTTATCTATATTAAAAGACGTCGCCAGGTATGAGCTCATTTCTCCCCATCACATCTAGATCTGCTAGAAATCTCTTTCTCATGTAAGGTCCATGTACCCACAATCCCTCTATTCTTGCAAACTAATACCTCATCTCCTTTCCTCTTTCACAATCTGTAACAATGACTTCGATGAGGGAACTGAGTGTAATGTATCCAAGTTTGCTGACAATACAAAGCTGACGTTCCCACCTAGCTATGAGGAGGACGCAGAGAGGCTGCAAAGGAATAAAGAGCAGTTAAGTTGGCAAGAAGATGGCAGATGGAGTATGATGTGGGGATGTGTGAAATTATCCACTTTGGTAGGAAGAATGGAAAAGCAGAATATTTTTTTAAAAGATGAGAGATTAGTTAATGTTGGTATGCAGAGGCAGTGGGGGTCGTGTACCCGAAAGAGGAGAGATTGAGTAGAATGAGCCTCTATTCCGTGGCATTTAGAAGAATGAGAGATGATCTCATTGCAATGTATAAAATTCTTCGGGGGCTTGACAGGGTAGCTGCTGAAAGGCTGTTTCCCGTGGCTGGAGAGTCTAGAACTCGAAGTCATACTTTCAGAGTACGGGGTCGGCTATTCAGGACTGATATGAGAAATTTCTTCACTGTGTCGTGAATCTTTGGAATTCTCTACCCAAACAGGGCTGTGGCTGCTCAGTTGTTGAATATATTCAAGACTGCGATCATTAGATTTTTGGGCAGTATGGGCATCAAGAGATTATGGGGATAGTGCGGGAAAGTGGAATGGATATAGAAGTTCAGTCATGACCTTATTGAATGGCAGAGCATGCTTGATGGACCATATGGCCTACTTTTGCTCCTATTTCTTATCTTCTCAAGTCCTTGGAATGTATTATTGTTTCCTATGCCCGTGCCCATCTTTCCTGCCACTCTAAACAGGATTGTGCCCCTTCCACACGCTGAAACTGCCCTAACCGAATTCACAAATGATATTCTCTACTACTATGATCAGGGTACATTATCCCTCCTCCTCTCTAGCTTATGACCGAGTTAACCAAACCATCCTCCACCAACAGCTCTCTTCTGTTGTCTAGCTCGGTACAACTGCCCTTGCTTGATTCAACTTTTACCTTTCCTATTGTAGTCCGAACATCTCCAACAAAGGTTTCTCTTCCTGTCCTCACACCATTACGTCTGGAGTCATCCAAGGATCTAACCTGGGCCCTCCTCTTCCGCATCTACATGCTATTCCTTGTGACATCCTCCACAGACATGGGGTCAACTTCCACGTGTATGGTGTCGACATCCAGTTCGATCTCTCCGCCACCTCTCTCGACTCCTCCACTGCCATTTTGCTGTCTGACTGTTTATGACATCTAGTCTTAGATGAGTTGCAGTTTCCTCCTGTTGAGCATTAAAGACCAAAGGCCTCAGCCACAAACTCTATAGCCTAGCCATGAATTCTATCCCTTCCCAGCCACTGTCTCTGGTTGAACCAGACTGTTCGCAGCCACTTTGTTCTATTCAACGTTGAACTGAGCTGCTGCTCCCACATCCTCTCCATCATAAAGTCTATCTATCTACCTCCACCTCTTCTCAATTCCTCCCTATTTCTGTAGCCCCCCCGAAACACACTGCTTTCGACTCTGACTGCTTTTGCATCTCTCTGTCCAGCATTGGCCGCAGTGCTTACAGTTTCTCAAGTCTTCAGCCAACAATGTCTTCCCTAAACTATGTTATTTCACTCAAGCTTCTGGTCACTCTGCCTAATATCTCCTTTGGTTAAACATTTTTGTCTGACTACACCTGTGAAGTACCTTGGAATATTTTTCTACCTTAACGGTGCTGTATAAATGTAAGATGTTGTGGCCATTTTTTTCAGTGATTGTGAGTGTTGGTTGGCTGTTTGACTCTGTGCATTTACCTAGCCTTTGAAAGCCGTCACAAAATCCATCTCTTTGACAAAATTTTGGTTACCTTTCCAAACTGTCCTGTTAAGACTCATGGTCCTTTTTCGCCTTCACCAACGGAACTATACCCCTGTCATGAGTCAGTGCCAACAATTTCTGTTCGGCAAGGGTATTGATGGTTGAGACCAAGGCAGATGTAATTAAGATGCAGATCAGCCATGATCTCATTGAAGTGTGGAAGAGGTTCAAGGGGCTGAATGGCCTCTACTTGTTTCTATGTTCCAGTGTATTCTGGAGACGTGATGAGGAAATTGGGAGACAGAAACCTACTGAAGATAGTGTACTTGTGTCCTGATTTGCTGTCACCCTGGCAGTGGTGATGTATTGAAGTGCTAATCATTATTCATTGTTTAGTGTGATAGGGAGTCTTTTGTTCATGTCCCTGCAACTTAAGTTATCTGGGAAATTAGATCATCCATGGGAGGGGAAAGCTTCCTGCCAATCTGCTGATTGTATTGTGATGGAAATTGTCTCCCTAACATGATTGAAAGTAGAAAGCTAGAAAAGGAGCTGAATTATTCTGTTTATATCATATATAAGCAGTTTTGCTGTGTAAAATGGTATGACACTTGACAGTACCTATAGTAGACTAAAATAGTACAAAGGATGGCGGGCTGGACAGTTATTCAGTCCTGACGCCAATGTGTGCTAACCTAGAAACCAACAGCATAGTCGGTGGATGTGGTGACTGATATACTGCAAGTCTATTTGAAACTACACCCAAAAAAAAATGAAGACTCAGTTGCAGAGCTAGCATGATCTAGTTACAATACATTTGTTCTTGATGTAGCAGCTTTTTTGAACTGCCTGTTTTTGGAAGCTTAGTGCTTTCTATTCTTTTTTGAGTTGATTCTATTCTGCTGACACACACAATTTTATGGGCTCAATTTTGCCCAAAGCCGTTTTTTAACGTATTGCCAGAGTTACGCCCATTTTTCTAGGCCAGAACTACTGCAAAAATAAATGTGCCAAGTTTCCCCGCTCTATTTTTTAAAATTGGCGCCGCGCAGCCTTTCCTGTAGGCTCGGGGAGTGGAGCCTACTGTCTGCGCCAAAAAAGCGATGCCGCCGCTTCTGCGCATGCACGAAAAAAAAGGGACGTTTTTGACGTGATTCCTATGGGCGCGCATGAGCATGACAGCTCCTGGTCTGCATTCAGCCATTTCTAAAGAACCAGTTGCGTATGAGAACTTTAATTCTCATTGGAAAAATCGGTGCTGCAATATGCAACGCAGCTCAACGCAGCGCAAGGACCAAGAATTTCTTACAAGATGTAGTGGAGGCACTAGTTACTGTGATTGAGGGCAGATGGCAGGAGCTGGACACCAGCAGAGGTCACACAAAAGTTTCACCCAAAGAAATGAAGAAACAGTGGAACCAACTTGCAGAAGATTACCGTGCAATGGTGACTATCCTGAGGTCTGGAGGCCAGTGCAAAAAGAAGTGGCAGGACCTTGGTCAAGTAGTTAGTGTAAGTAATATTTTCATTTTTTCAATGGAATTGTAAATGTGACCATCTGTATGTCCCACCCAACAGAAAGACACCCCCTCAAAAAATTATATTTTTATCTTTGCAGAGGAAAGTGGCACACAACAAAAGGGAAAGAACTCGAACAGGAGGAGGCCCGGCAAATCTGCACTCACTGACACCCTTGGAAGAGATGGTTACTGCTTTGATGGGTCCTACCTGGAGAAAAGCAACCACCACTGCACAAGCTGGGCCCACACTCGAGGGAGAGGGTAAGTCTTGTAAATTCCACAGTCTGGCTTTCCTAAATGTTAAGTACTGCCTGGGCTAGCCGTGCTTCGGTTCATGGGGATGTCTCCCTCAGCTGTGCTTCGGTTGATGCAATGTGCTATCCTTCATTGTGGTCCTTCAAATGAGCCTGCTTCCTGTGCTGTGTGAGCCTACTCATGCCACCACCCTGCCCCCTCCTCTGCTGCTAACCATTTGTCTGTTCTGTTATATTTTGCAGAACTTGAGGCCAACCCTGATGATGCAGAAGATTATTCAGACAAGGATGAACCTGAGGAGGAGAACATCTTCCAATCCCACCTTCCAGACCAAGAGGGTGAATGGGGGTGGGGGGGGGGGGATGGATGAAGTCCCCACTGTTGTACTCACTTTGGAGGTAGTGCAGGTGCCGCTCATTGAGGTGCTAGCCCCTTCCCTGAGTAATGGTTTGAGTGTTGATGGGATATTCCATGGTTTCCTACCGTCCGAGGCTGGGGATTCCAGCGGGATGCAGCGAGGCACGCCCAGGGCCCCATCGTCCGAGGCTGCAGATCCCACTGGGATCCTGCGAGCCACAACCAGGGTGAGGAGGGGATGAGAGCTCGACCGCGCTCTCTTGAGGCGCAGGATCTAACAGATGTGGTTCAGATGATGGCAATGAGTGCGAAGAGCATTGACCTTACCCGATCACTCCTGGACTCCATCAGTGGGGTGGGTGATGAGGTATCGGGACTGTGGGGAGAAGTAACAACATTCTCTCGAGAAATGGGAACGCTGTCTGAACATGAGGGAGGGAATATCTGTCAGCTGAAACCATGTCGGTGCACATGAGGGAGGGAATGTCGCAGGTAGCTGATGCGCTGTCAGTGAACACGAGGGAGAGAATGTTGCAGGTAGTTGACACACTGTTGCTCAACATGAGGGGGGGGGGGCATGTCACAGGTAGCTGAGACACAAGGTGAACATGAGAGGGGGAATGTTTGAGGTAGTTGAGATACTATCAGGGCACATAAGGGAAGGAATTTTGGAGTTAGCTGCTGCAACAAGGGAACATGCCCAGACCCCATCTCATTGACAGAGTCAACTGCCACTCTCACTCCAATCCCCAGACCAGCCTCTGAAGAGGCCCAATCCGGGCCTTCCACATTACCGCCTGCCCCCCCGCCATTAAGTGTGCATTACCCGAGATGCTCGAAAGAATAAGCTTGGTACCAACCCGAGAAATGCTACGCCGCTGCCTGCAGGCAGGGGTGGAGTCACCGAGCCCAAGCGCAATGGGCGGTCTTAAAATAAGGTGGAGGAGAGATGGGTGCAGCCTTTCTTTGCTGCTATTATTATTGTTACTGTTGTAATTGTTTCCAACTGTTGTAGCTGTTCTCAAATTAAAAATGTTTTGTAAGTGATGTAAATTTACAAATTTAAAAGTTTGGAAGTGATAAGTGAAAACTTTAAAGTTTGATTCAAGAATATGTTTATTTAAGTTAAGTACAAACAAATATTAAACTTTTGAATAAAATAAATTTTAAATGATAATCATTTCCATTATTTATTCCATTGTTAACACAACTTTTGAAGTAAACAAGAATCATTTCCATCAACACAACACAACATTACGGAACCGGTCCAAACAGTAAACATGGTCCATGTGGAATAGTTGCCATTGGACCTTCAGGCAGCAAAGTGTTTATGGATGAGCTGCTGGTGCAAGGCTCGAGCAATCATTAAAGTGGCATGACGGCCTGCCCTCCTCCGCCGTTGTGCTCCGGGTTCAGGTAGTTGCATGATTTCTTTGTCATCTGCATCTTCCTCATCATCATCAGCCACTCTTGCCTCAGGTGGGTCTTCTACTACCATCTGCTGCTGCCTCATGATGGCTAAGTTGTGCAGCATGCAGCACATGACAGTGAACTGACTGACAATCTCAGGGGAGTATAGCAAATAGTCTCTGGAATGGTCCAGGCATTGGAAACGCTGTTTCAAGATGCCAATGGTCCTCATTATTATGCATTGCGACATGTTGTATTCCCGGTCAGCTTCCGTCCAGGTTACGCGTAGGGGCATCATGAACCAGGTGGCGAGGCCCTTTGTCTCCCAGCAGCCAGCTCTGCCCTTCTGGCTGCTGCTGAAACATGGCAGATATATATCGCTCTTGCGCAGGATGAACACATCGTGGGTGCTCCTAGTGTATCTTGCATCGACTGACATGATGAGATGCATGTTCTCACACACGACCTGTACATTAATGGAGTGGAAGCTTTTCTGTTCCTGTACATCTCTGAATCCTCCAAAGGTGCTCAAAGGCGATGTAGGTACAATCAATACAACCCTGTACCCTTAGGAAGCCAGCAATCCTAGAGAAGCCCACAGCCCTGTCATGCATTGCCTGGGTGGTCATGGGGAACTTTATGTAGTCATTCCTCCAGGAATATAGTGCAGCAGTCACCTGCCGAATGCAGATATGTGTTGCATGTTGAGAAATGGCGCGCACATCCCCAGTTGTAGAATGAAAGTGCAGCTGTAAACTTCACTTCAACTGACAAAGCAGTCCTCCTGACACTTCCAAGGGTGCAGGTCTGGTTTTACTAACTCTCAGATCTCGGTTACAACTTATTTGCGGAAATGTAGCCTTCTGACAGTCTGCATCACTCGGGTGCAGGTACGAATGCCTGTCTTGATGTGCCCAAAGTGGATAAGGCCTCCTGCCCATCACCTTACGGGCTCTGAGGTTCGTCATGTGATGACGTCTAATCAATTGTCTCCACCACAACACCAGCAAGGTATGGTATTGTCAGTATTGCCCCCATGCTTAAACTTTACCATTGCAAGAAGCTCAAAACGACAGGCAGGCAGGACAAGGTTCTTTGTTCTCTCTCCCCACAGGTCTGTATGGACCACACCCAGGTCTGAGCAGGTACAGTGATTGTGAACCCCCCCCCGCCACATGCCCCAACTCCCCAGGCTACATTTGATGCGTAATGTAGTCTTGTGATGCCTTCTGATCGCCTTCTACTGCTCCCCACCCACCCAGTGGCTTCTTTTGCAGCCGAGCCTGGGTGCAGGATGGATTCTGCCGGCCGACGCTCTGATCCATCAGCATTGTTTGCAGACCTTTTGGTGGTGGCGTGTCAGTTGAAAAAAAAATGAAAACCTAGAATTCCATCAAACTTCCATTTACTGTATTATAAGGTAAAACAATTTAATCTTTATTATGCATTTTTAAGTGTTCTTGACTCTTGCCAAAACTTAGCTGAAAAACAATGGTGTCTTTCTGTGCCGATTTTTCAATGTGCGCTGGTTTTTCTTAACTCACCAGAAGGTTTTTTGGGAGTGGTCACATACACCGACCTAAGATAAATTTTTTTGGGGGCAAACGTCCATAATTGACAAAAACTAGTGCAGGCATAAGGTTAAGCCCCTTATGATGCTTAAAAAAAAAACTGAAAAAAATCTTAACTGAGTTACGCTGGCACACATTCCTTGGGGAAACTTTAATTTTTTAACTTGCGCCATAAAAAGCGGCACACGCCAAAAAAACGGCGCAAATCATTGGGGAAAATTGAGCCCCTATAATCTACCGCAAAGATGGTTGTTAGAAACTGCAATATCTCTGTTAATTGGAATCTGATCTTGTCCTATGCTGGTGTTCTTCTCTTTAGACGTTGATGGTGACTGTTACCTGATCAATTGCTATGATGTATTATATTTAGTTTTTTTTCCCCTAAATGTACTCCACTCCCCATTTCTCCTGAAGTTACCTAACCGATGCTGGTAAAATGTTCTGCTCCCCAGCAGTCCTCTTGAACTAGGCTGAAATGACCATTATTAATTGGCTCAGAAGATCAAGATGTAGAATTAGTTTGGGTGGAGATAAGAAATAAAAAGGGGAAAAAGTCATTGGGCGTAGTCTATAGACTCCCTAACGGTAGCTACACTGTTGGACGGAGTATAAATCAAGAAATAATGGAGCTTGTAAAAAAGGAACAGCAATAATCATGGGCGATTTTAATCTTATTGATTGGAAAAATCAATTTAGCCAAGGTAGCCTTGAGGAAGAATTCATAGTGTATCCAGGATGGTTTCCTTGACCAGTATGTTGCGGAACCAACCAGGGCACAGGCTATCCTAGATCTGGAACTGTGTAATGAAACAAGATTAATAAATTATCTCTCATAAAAGGATCCTCCTAGGAAAGAGAGATCCTAGCATGGTTGAATTTCAAATTCAGTTGGAGGGTGAGAAAGTTGGATCTCAAACCAGTGTCCTTTGCTTAAATAAAGGAGACTACAAAGGTATGAAGGCACAGTTGGCTAAAGTGGACTGGTAAGACAGTTGATGAGCAGTGGTGGACATTTAAGGAGATATTTCATAACTCTCAACAAAAATATATTTCAATGAGAAGGAAAGACATTTTAAGAGCAGCGAGAACCATCCGTGACTAACTAAGGAAATAAAGGATGGTATCAAATTGAAAACACTGGCATACAAAGTGGCCAAGATTAATGGGAGGCCAGAGGATTGGGAAACTTTACAAAAACAGCAAAGGATGACTAAAAAAAAATAAGAGAGGGAAGATAGATTATGAGTAAACTAGCAAAAAAAATATAAACAGAGGTGGTAAGTTTCTACAGGTATATAAAAAGGAAGAAAGTTGCTAAAGTAAATGTTGGTCCCTTAGAGGATGAGACTGGGGAATTAATAATGGGGAACAGGGAAATGGCAGAGACTTTGAACAAATATTTTGCATCGGTCTTCACTGTAGAGGACACTAAAACATCCCAATAATGGATAATCAAGGGGCTATCGGGAGGGAGGAACTTAAAACTATCACTAAAGAAAAAGTACTCGGTAAAATAATGGAACTAAAGGTGGACAAGTCCCTTGGACCTAATGGCTTGCATCCTAGCACCTTTAAAAGAAGTGGCTGCAGAGATAGTGGATGCATTGGTTGTAATCTACCAAAATTCCCTGGATTCTGGAGAGGTCCCAGCGGATTGGAAAACCGCAAGTGTAATGCCCCGACGCCTGGACCATTCCAGAGGCTGCTTGCTATACTCCCCCAAGATTGTCAGTCATTTCACTGTTGTGTGCTGCATGCTGCACAACTTGGCCATCATGAGGCAGCAGCAGCTGGTAGTAGAAGAACCCACCTGAGGTGAGAGTGGCTGATGATGAGGAAGATGCAGATGATGAGGACAAGGAAGCCATGCAACTACCTGAGCCCGGAGCACTTCAGCGGAGGAGGGTGATTGCTTGAGCCTTGCGCCGTCAGCTCATCCATAAATGCTTTGCTGCCTGAAAGGCTCAGCGGCAACTTTCTCAAATGGACCATGTTTACTGTTTGATCCTGTTCCGTAATGTTGTGTTGTGTTAATGGAACAAATAATGTAAACGATTTCTTCTTTAGTTCAAAAAGTTTATATTATGTAAATGATTCAGTTAAACTTTTGAATAAAATATATTTTAAATTATAACACTTGTTTGTACTTAACTTTAATAAAAAATATTCTTGTATCAAACTATAAAGTATTCAGTTAAGATAACGTACAAACTTTAAGATCACTTACAAACTTTTAAACTTGTAAATTTACATCACTTACAAAAAATGTTTAATTTGAGAACAGTTATAACAGCAACAATAATAGCAGCAAAGAAAGGCTGCACCCATCTCTCCTCCACCTTATTTTAAGACCGCCCGCTGCGGTTGGGCTTGGTGACTCCACCCCTGCCCGCAGGCAGTGGTGCAGCGTTTCTCTGGTTGGTACCAAGCTTATTCTTTCGAGCATCTCTGGTAATGCGCACTTCTTGATGGGGGCATGGGCAGGCGGTAATGTGGAAGGCCTAGCTTGGGCCTCTTCAGAGGTTGGTCTGGGGATGGGAGTGACAGTTGATTCTGTCAATGGCCGCACGGTCTGGGCGTGTTCCCTTTTTGCAGCAGCTACCTCTGACAGTCCCTCCCTTGTGCCCTGACAGTGTTCCCATTTCTCACGAGTGTTGTTATTTCTCCCCACAGTCCCGATATCTTATCACCCACCCCACTGATGGTGTACAAGAGTGATCGTGTAAGGTCAATGCTCTCCCTACTCATTGCCTTCATCTGAACCATATCTGTTACATCCCGCACCTCTGGAGCGCTGTCGAGCTCTCCTTCCCCTCCTCACCCTGGGTGTGTCTCGCTGCATCCCACTGGAACCCGCAGCCTCTGACTTTGTGAAACCATGAAATATCCCAACACTCGTTCTACCCAGGAAAGGGGCTGACACCTCAATTGATGGCACCAGCACCTCCTCCAGAGTGAGTACAACAGTGGGGGCTTCATCCTCCCACTCCCCCTCACCCCCATGTTCTTGGTCTCGAAGGTGAGATTGGAAGATGTTCTCCTCTTCAGGCTCGTCCGCGTCTGAATCTTCTGCATCAGCCTCGTCAGGGTTGGCCTCAAGTTCTGCAAAATATAACAGCACAGATGAATGGTTAGCAGCAGAGAAGGGGGGCAGGGTGGCATGAGTAGGCTCTCACAGTGCAGGCAGCAGGCTCATTTGAAGGACCACGATGAATGATAGCACATTGCATCAACTGAAGCATAGCTGACGGAACATCTCCATGAACCGAAGCATAGCTAGCCCGTGCAGTACTTAACTTTTAGCAAAGCCAAACTCTGGAATTTGCAGGACTTACTCTCGAGTGTGGGCCCAGCTTGTGCAGTGGTTGCTTTTCTCCAGGTAGGACCCATCAAAGTAGTGACCCTGTCTTCCAAGGGTGTCAGTGGTGCAGATTTGCCGGGCCGCCTCCTGTTCTAGTTCTCTCTCTTGTTGTGTACCACCTTCCTCTGCAAAGATGAAAACATAACTTTTTAGAAAGGGTGTCTTTCTGTTGGGTGGGACATACAGATGGTCACATTTACAATTGCAATTCCAGTGAGTAAATGAAAATATTACTTGCACTAACTACTTGACCAAGGTCCTGCCACTTTTTGCATTGGCCTCCAGACCTTGGGGTACAGTAATCTTGTGAAAGTTGGTTTTAACTCTTCATTTCTTTTGATAACTTTTATTTGACCTCTGCTGGTGTCCAGCTCGTGCCATCTGGCCTCAATTACAGTAACCAGGGCCTCCACTTCGTCCTGTGAGAAATTCTTTGTCCTTGAGCTGCGATGCATATTGCAGCTCTGATTTTTCCAATGAGAATTAAAGTTCTCACACACAACTGGTTCTTTAAAAATGGCTGAATGCAGACCGGGAGGTGTGCTGGGCACGCGTGCCCAAAGCAGTCACTTAAACTTCTTTTTTTTCCGTGCCTGCGCAGAAGGGGTGGGGGGGCCTCATTTTTTCGACGCAGACTTTAGGCTCCACCCCTCCCCCCCGGAAGTTAAAGGACAGGCTGCGCGGCGCCAATTTCAAAAATTAGAACGGGGAAACTTTCAACTTTTTTTCGAGTCGGGCTCAAAAAAAACCAGGCGGAACTCTTGAAATATGCCAGAAAAGGGCTTTGGGGAAAATTGAGCCCTTGGTCTGTAATCC
This sequence comes from Pristiophorus japonicus, assembly GCF_044704955.1. NCBI lineage: Eukaryota > Metazoa > Chordata > Chondrichthyes > Pristiophoridae > Pristiophorus > Pristiophorus japonicus. The sequence goes on along the minus strand of NC_091979.1, from coordinate 226,902,671 downwards.
TAACCTGCCCTGCTGAATCTCAGGACCATTGTCGTCCTTAAATCACTTTTTAACACTGTCTCCTCTTAGCCTTGCAATTTTCCTTTAAAAGATGCAATTGTTTCTGTCTTGCATTCCCTGTGGGCAGAGCATTCTGTGCTCCAACAAACATCTCTAACTACCTAACCCCTTTTTTCATGAACGATTTTAAGTTCTTGACATCTTATTACTGACTCCTAACCAAAAGTAAATCGTTTTTCCCTATTCACTCTATCAAAACTCTTTCATAATTTTAAAAGCCTCTCTCAAATTTCTTGGCCACCTCTGCTCCAGTGGAAATAGTCCCAGTCACACCTTTCTTCATAATTATAGCTTCCTCTTCCTGGTGAATCTAAATTGAACCGTCTTTATGGCTTTAATATTCTTTCTATAATGGGGTGCTGAAAGCTGTACATAGCACTCTTAACTGTAATTAAACCCATATTTTGCACAAATTTATCATTACTCTTTGATATTTGTTCTTTATGCCTCTAATTATAAAGCCCATATAAATCTTCCTTCAGACACTTGGCAGCGGTGTGCAGTTATTTTTCAGACTGGAGGCAAGTAAACAGTGGTATCCCCCTGGGTTCATTGTAGGGATCTCTGCTCTTTTTGGTATATATTAATCACCTGGACTTGGATATACAGGGTGATACGTCCTTACTATACAGTATAAATGCACACGAGGCCCATGCTTGAGAGGTCAGTCTGTGACCTGTTCTTTATTCCTTAGCACTCAAGTGATGGTGGGTGGAGCTTCCCCTTTATAACCTGAAGGTCCAGGTTAGGAGTGTCTCCCACCTAGTGGTCATTGTTCTCACAGTGTACAACTTAGGTCAGATTATACATGGGTTACAATGCTGGTTGAATACATGACATCACCTTCCCCCCCCCCCCCCCCCAAAGTCTTATTGGGATCACAGGTTGAGTCTCTCTGGTGGTTTATGCTCTCTTGTAGAGCGCCTGAGTTGGGGCTCCGGTTGTTGGGCGCTGGCTTGAGTGTCTGCTGTTTGCGGTGCCTCAGGCCTATCCAGACTGCCCACAGTGATTGGGCTCTCCTCCCTTTGGTTCCTGTGTTTGGTCACCTGTGGTGGAGTGAACTCTACATCGTATTCTTCCTCTGCTTCTTCTATGGGGTTGCTGAACCGCCTTTTTGTTTGATCCACATGTTTGCGGCAGATTTGTCCATTGGTAAGTTTAACTACCAGAATCCTATTTCCCTCTTTGGCAATCACAATGCCTGCGAGCCATTTGGGCCCTGCAGCGTAGTTGAGGACAAAAACAGGATCATTTACATCAATACTTCGCGTCCTCGCATTCCTGTCATGGTAGTCATATTGTGGCTGGCGCCTGTTTTCAACAATTTCTTTCATGGTGGGTTGTTATAAGGGTTTTGAGCGTCCTTTTCATTAGCAGCTCTGCGGATGGAACCCCTGTGAGCGAGTTTGGTCGGGATCTATAGGCCAACAGGAGGCGTGATAAGCGGCATTGTAGGAAACCCCCTTGGATTCTGAGTGTCCCCTGTTTGATTATCTGCACTGCTCGTTCTGCCTGGCCGTTTGAACAGTGCCGTTCTGACATGGTTAATTCCATTGCCTGCCATGAAGTCCTGGAATTCAGTACTTGTGAAGCACGGGCCATTGTCGCTGACCAAGATGTCCGGTAGACCGTGGGTGGCGAACATTGCCCGTAGACTTTCTACCGTGGCAGAGGATGTGCTTGAATTTAAAATGTCACACTCGATCCATTTGGAGTAGGCATCTACTACAACCAAAAACATTTTTCCCATGAAAGGACCTGCGTAGTCCACATGGATGCGTGACCAAAGCTTGGCGGGCCATGGCCAGGGGCTAAGGGGGGCTTCCCTGGGCGCATTGCCCAGCTGGGCACACGTGTTGCACCTGCGAACACAAAGTTCCAGATCTGCGTCTATCCCTGGCCACCAAACGTGTGACCTGGCAATTGCCTTCATCGTGACAATGCCCGGGTGCTCATTGTGGAGTTCTCTGATGAACACCTCTCTGCCCATCTGGGGCATGACTACGCGGTTTCCCCACAGTAGGCTATCGGCCTGAATCGAGAGTTCATCCCTGCGCCTGTGAAATGGTTTAAATTCCTCAGGGCATGCCCTGCGCGTGGCTGCCCAGTCCCCATTCAGGACACATTTCTTGACTAGAGACAATAGCGGGTCTCTATTTGTCCAGACTTTAATCTGACGGGCTGTCACGGGTGAGCCTTCGCTTCCGAAAGCGTCAACAACCATGACCATCTCAGCAGTATGCTCGGTAGCCCCCTCAGTGGTGGCTAGTGGGAGCCTGTTGATTGCATCGGCGCAGTTTCCGGTGCCTGGTCTGTGCCGAATTGTGTAGTCATAGGCGGCTAACGTGAGTGCCCATCTCTGTATGCGGGCCGATGCGTTTGCATTTATGACCTTGTTGTCGGCCAAAAGGGACGTTAGGGGTTTGTGATCTGTTTCCAGCTCAAATTTCCTGCCGAACAGGTACTGGTGCATTTTCTTTACCGCATATACACATGCGAGCGCCTCCTTTTCTACCATCCTGTAGCCCCTTTCTGCCTGGGACAGACTTCTGGAGGCATAAGCTACCGGCTGTAACTGACCCTTGGCATTGACTTACTGCAACACACACCTGACACCATAGGACGACGCATTGCACGTTAACACAAGTTTCTTGCATGGGTCATATAGCATTAACATTGTTGGAACGTAACAAATTGCGTGCTCTATTAAAAGCCCTTTCCTGGCTGTTCACCCCCCCCCCCCCCCCCCCATCACCAGACCCATTCGTGACCTTTGCGTAGGAGCACGTGTAGCGGCTCTAGCAGCATGCTCAATTTGGGAAAAAAGTTCCCAAAATAGTTCAGGAGCCCCAGGAACGAACGCAGCTCCGTCGTGTTACGGGGTCTGGGTGCTCTCTGGATCGCTTCCGTCTTGGACGCAGTAGGGCTGATCCCGTCTGCTGCTACCCTCATCCCCAGGAATTCTAACTCTGGAGCTAGGAAGACGCACTTCGCCTTTTTTAGTCGCAGCCCCACCCGGTCCAGTTTGCGTAGCACCTCCTCCAGGTTGTGGAGGTGTTCTTCAGTATCGTAACCCGTGATGAGGATGTCGTCCTGAAAAACCACCGGTCCCTGGAATCGACTTGAGGAGGCTTTCCATATTTCGTTGGAAGATCGCGGCAGCTGAGCGAATCTTGAACGGACATCTGTTGTACTCAAACAACCCCTTCTGTGTCGTGATGGTGGTCAGCTTCTTCGACTCACTCGCCAGCTCCTGGGTCATGTAAGCTGAGGTCAGGTCCAATTTTGAAAAAAGTTTGCCACTGGATAGCGTCGCAAAGAGGTCCTCCGTTCTCGGTAGCGGGTACTGGTCTTGGAGTGACACCCGATTGATGGTGGCCTTGTAATCACCACATATCCTGACCGACCCATCCGCCTTGAGCACCAGCACGATCGGGCTCGCCCAGTCGCTGAATTCGACTGGCGAGATGATGCCTTCCCTCAGCAGGCGGTCCAATTCGCCTTCTATCTTTTCCTGCATCACGTACGGCACCGCTCTGGTCTTGTGGTGTACTGGCCTGGTGTCCGGGTTTATGTGAATCACTACCTTGGCCCCCATGAAAGTGCCGATGCCGGGTTGAAATAATGAGTCAAATTTGTCCAGGATCTGTGAGCATGATACTCGCTCCACAGGAAATTGCATTGACATCGCCCCATTTCCAGTTCATGACAGCAAGCCAACTCCTCCCCAGTAGTGCGGGACAGTCCCCTGGGACAATCCAGAGTGGAAACCTGTTCTCCGAATCTTTGTGGGTCACGACTACCGTGACGCTGCCTAGCACCGGAATGATCTGCTTTGTCTAAGTCCGTAGCTGTGCGTCAATCGGCGATAATTTTGGCCTCCTGGCCTTGGACGCCCACAACTTTTCGAACTGTTTGATACCCATCAGGGACTAGCTGTAGCCCCCGTGTCTAGCTCCATTGATACTGGGATGCCATTGAGGAGCACTTTCATCATTATCGGTGGTGTCCTGGTGTATGAACTGTATACGTGCTCCACATGACCTCGCTGAACTTCAGCTTCCAGCGATTTCCCGCAGCGTACATTTCTGCAATTTCTGCAGATATTTTGCTCATCTCTGCAAACTCCGGCTGAGTGTGTGCCTCCACGCCTCCAACATGAGCTGTTGTTGGAAACAAAAGGTCCCTTGCCAGTCGATCGTCCCTGACTGCCCCTGTGACTGTCCTTGAATGCGCCGTTAACAGGTGTTGATGGCCCCATTACTGGCCGCATTGTCCCTTGCAATGGCGTGAATTGCCGTTCAGCTTACCATTGTCTCTGTCAAACTCCCCCTCTGGGTTCGACTACATGTTGGGGTATGCCTGATTGCCCATGTCTGCCTGGAGAACTGTGTGCTGCTTTAACAATGTTGCATCTCTGTCCCAACCATTCCTTAACACAATACCTCTCGTCTGTTCTGCTAGTGGCCATGCTCGCGTGGTTTAAATCCCAGTTTCTCGTCGCCACTGATACGTCCTTACTATACAGTATAAATGCACATGAGGCCCATGCTTGAGAGGTCAGTCTGTGACCTGTCCTTTATTCCTTAGCACTCAAGTGATGAAAGTGGGTGGAGCTTCCCCTTTTTTATCGGTGGCGTCCTGGTGTATGAACTGTATACGTGCTCCACATGACCTCGCTGAACTTCAGCTTCCAGCGATTTCCCGCAGCGTTCATTTCTGCAATTTCCACCTAACCTGAAGGTCCAGGTTAGGAGTGTCTCCCACCTAGTGGTCATTGTTCTCACAGTGTACAACTTAGGTCAGATTATACATGGGTTACAATACTGGTTGAATACATGACACAGTGCATCATTTCAAAGTTTGCAGTTGATACAACTTGGAAATGTAGTAAACAATGAGGAAGTAGCAGACCTCAGAAGGACATCGAGAGACTGGTGAAATGGGCAGACATATAGCAGAGAAGTGTAAAGTGATTCATTTTGGTAGCAGGAATGAGGAGAGGCAACATAAAATAAATGGTACAATTTTAAAGGGGGTGCTGGAACAGAGAGACCTGGGGTTGTATGTACATATGTCTTTGATATCTGTCTGCAGTTGGTTGGTCAGTAAGTGTAATTTGATAGCACGATTGATGACTTCTATAACTTTACTGATGATTGGGAGAAGGCTGATTGGGTAGTCGGTAATTGGCTGGGTTAGATTTATCCTATTTTTATCCTAACCCTAACCTACCCCCCACCCCTCAGTTTGGTATCTGCAAATTTTGATATTGAGTTACTACTTCCTAAGTCCAAATTATTAATGTAAGTTATGAATAACAATGGTCCCAGCATTGATCCTTGTGGAACACCACTTCCTACCATCCTCCAATCTGAATAACTACCCTTTACCCCTACCATCTGCTTTCTATTTATTTTAGCCAGTTTACTAATTGTCTACTGACTCCACATGCCCTAATCTTTGTCATATTCGTAATTGTGTTGATCAGCTGGCTGATGCCACTGATGTTTTACCATTTGTTAACTATGGAATTGATTGCACAAATATATTTATTTGACAAGTAGTTCCGGCCATCTGCTATTTCAGGGTAAACATTCTCACTCTACCAACCCTCAGGGCCTTCAACACAATTGAAATAGTCAGGCCACTTTGTGTAAACTTTGTTCAAACCACATTTTGGCGTGGGTTCAATATTTGTGACATTATACATGGAGGTGCATTTATCACTGGTTGCAATCACAGGAAGAACTGGAAGTTACACACTTAAGTTACTGTTGGGCATTTAACTTAATTAGCACACAATTATTTCAATGAGCTGAAGGTATTGGATGCTTTATATTTCAGACAGGAATTTGAGATGATGGGATTGTATGATATCCAATTTTCTTATGTTCATTGTTTACACAGCATGTACTCCATGCTCATTGTGTGGTATAGTTCTTTGGGCATAATTCCAATTTTCTTGGAGAATGTATATCTGTAGAAAATGACAAGCCAGAGTGGGTATTCCTTCTAATAGGCTTTGTAAAGTTGCTTCACTTCAGTTAACTTTCCAGTGTTTAAAATCTAGCGGAGAAGTTTTCTCTGCAGCTAAGTATTTGTTTATATCTAAGTGTGATTGGGGACTGACACACATTGTTACATTGTAATCTGCTTAGTGTTACAAATAGTGATCTTTTGGAAATTCTTGGTACCACTCCTTGGATCGTGGCTACAGATAGAATCATAGAATAATACAGCACAGAAGGAGGCCATTGTGCTTGTGCCGGCTCTTTGGTAGAGCTTTCCAATTAATCCCACTCCCCTGCTCTTTCCCCATAGCCCTGTAGTTGGTTTCCCTCCAAGTATTTATCCAATTCTCTTTTGAATGCTATTATTGAATCTGCTTCCACCATTCTTTTTCGGACACGCATTCCAGATCGCAACAACTTGCTTTGCAAAGAAACTATTTCCTCATGTCACCTCTGGTTTGGTTATTTTGCCAATCTGTGTCCTCTGATTATTGATTGGTTTTGATAGTGAATAAGGAAAATTGAAACTTTTCATTGGCAAAACATTCATGATTTTGAATACCTCTATTAAATCTCTCCTTAACCTTCTCTGCTCTAAGGAGAACAACCCCAGCTTTTCCAGTCTCTCCACATAACTGAAGTCCCTCATCCCTGGTACCATTCTAGTAAATTTCTTCTGCACCCTCTCCAAAGCCATAACATCCTTCTTAAAATGTGGTGCCCAGAATTGGACACAATACTCCAGCTGAGGACTAACCAGTGTTTTATATAGGGTTAGCATAACTTCCTGCTTGTGTACTCTATGGCATTCGATATCTGTACAGAAGGCATTCGATAAGGTGTCATATAAAAGGTTACTGCACAAGATAAAAGTTCACGGGGTTGGGGGTAATATATTAGCATCGATAGAGGATTGGTTAACTAACACAACAGTCATTCTCGGGTTGGCAATCAGTAACTGTTGGGGTGCCGCAGGGATCAGTTTAGGGACCACAACTATTTACAATCTATATTAATGACTTGGAAGAAGGGACCGAGTGTAACGTAGCCAAGTTTGCTGATGGTACAAAGATGGGAGGAAAAGCAATGTGTGAGGAGGACACAGAATCTACAAAAGGACATAGACAGGCTAAGTGAATGGGCAAAAATTTGGCAGATGGAATATAATGTTGGAAAGTGTGAGGTCATGCACTTTGGCAGAAAAAAATCAAAGAGCAAGTTATTTAAATGGAGAAAAATTGCAAAGTGCTGCAGTACATGGGGGTACTTGTGCATGAAACACAAAAGGTTAATATGCAGGTACAGCAAATGATCAGGAAGGCCAAGCTTTATTGCAAAGGGGATGGAGTATAAAAGTAGGGAAGTCTTGCTACAGTTATACAGGGTATTGGTGAGGCCACACCTGGAATACTGTGTACTGTTTTGGTTTCCATATTTAAGAAAGGATATACTTGCTTTGGAGATAGTTCAGAGAAGGTTCACTAGGTTGATTTCTGCAGATGAGGGGGTTGACTGATGAGGAAAGGTTGAGGAGGTTGGACCTCTACTCATTGGAATTCAGAAGAATGAGAAGTGATCTTATTGAAATGTATAAGATTATGAGGGGGCTTGACAGGTTGGATGCAGAGAGGATGTTTCCACTAATAGGGGAGACTAGAACTAGGGGGCATAATCTTAGAAAAAGGTTAAAACTGAGATGAGAAGGAATTTCTGAGGGTTGTTAATCTCTGGAATTTGCTGCCTCAGAGAGCTGTGGAAGCTGGGACATTGAATAAATTTAAGACCGAGATAGCCAGTTTCTTAACCAATAAGAGGTTATGGGGAACGGGCAGGGAAGTGGACCTGAGTCCATGACCAGATCAGCTATGTTCGTATTAAATGGCAGAGCAGGCTCGAGGGGCCATATGGCCTACTCCTGCTTCTATTTCTTATGTTCTTATGTTCCTCATTCTTTCCACCAAAATGTAGCACTTCAGTCTTCTCTGCATTAAATTTTATCCGCCATCTGTCTGTCCATTTTACTAGTCTGTATGTCCTCCTGAACATTCATAATGCATATGTATATTAAAAAATTTACGATTATATGGAAATAGTGGATTACAATTGGATGAACACTTGGTACAGGCAGTAAGGGTGTTAATGTATCGATTCAGTGGGAATAGGTGGGCCAATATTGGGGCTCCTGAGAAGCAAGCGTTTGGCTACAGAACAGAATGGTAGTGTGGGAGCAAGTTTATTCCAACCCCCTCTCTTGCAGAATGTACATGAAATGGGAGAACATCTCTCTTTTTCCATCTAATTGCACTCCTACACGGTACAATACTAGAATTTACACGAAGTGTTATATACGTATACTTGTATTTACTCTGTACAGCCACCAGAGGGCTCATTCTCCGGAGTCCCAAGGGATCCCATAATCCCTTGGGAGCACAGGTATTTAAGGAGGCTTGACAGGTTGGAGGCACACTCTGGAGACCTGCAATAAAAGACTATGGTCGCACTTTACTTTGAGCTCACAGTGTCCAGACTGACTCTTTCTCCATACACAACAGTAAGCCTAGCGTCTTCCATGTAAGTGGAGATTCACAAAGTCTGCCTCTTGAGATTATTCAACGTGTCTTTCCTCACGGTGCCAGGAATCAATATTTCGCGCTGTAATCTATTATCACATGCTTTGGTATGAGCATGCTCAGTTTGCTTTGGCCTAATAAAGCAAGCTCATGGACGACTACCTCATCGTGTCTCTGTCCTTCATTTGTTCCACCCAAATATATTGCATCTTTGCGACGAGGATGGAAGGACAGTGTTCAACCTTCCAGTAGATAAGTTTAAGGTGAATTTGTGACACTTAAACTAAATTTTTGCGATGTTTTACCATCGATGCTCTTGCGGAATCATCTGTACTGTGTCTTCGTGTGTATGTATACACAGCACCAGCGGCGTTGATTCTCACAGGTACACAGGTAGCGTGCTGTGTCACTGATAATCATGGCCACGCCTATGGGATTCATGTGAAGCCTTGGCATATGTGACCCAGCTCGCGAGCCATTCAGTTCTTGCATTGAGCGTTTGGAGATTTTTTTTAGGGCCAATAACTTTATTGAGACCGAAGGTGCAGCTGAGAATGTTCGAGCTCAAAATAAAGTAATTCGTGAGCAGAAGGCAGCAATTTTTCTAACTGGGATTAGGCCAGAGATCTATGGAACATTGACGCACCTTCTCGCGCCAGGGAAAAGAAAGAAAGACTTGCTTTTATATAACGCCTTTCACGACCACCAGACATCTCGAAGTGCTTTACAGCCAATTAAGTACTGTTGTAATATGGGAAGTGCAGCAGCCAATTTGCACACAGCAAGCTCCCACACAGCACTGTGATAATGACCAGATAATCTGTTTTTGTTATGTTGATTGAGGGATTGGCCCAGACACCGGGGATAACTCCCCTGCTTTTCTTCGAAATAGTTGCCCTTTTGTTATGTGGTACATATAATGCTGGGAAAGGTGTGACTGTAGTTTTGTTACATTTGAGAGGGGAATACAAACATTTTTTTAAGGGGAAAGCAGTTTAATGTATTAGCACCTGGTTAGTTACATGGTTTGGTATGAGCATGCTCTGTTCGCTCTGACCTAATAAAGCAAGCACATGGACTAGCAACCTATCGTGTCTCTGGCCTTCATTTGTTCTACTCATAAAAATTGCACATGTCATTTGGCTTCTGGGAGGCTTCTATTCGACAGCTTGAGATATATACGTACTTCCTAAATTTGAAGCTTTTCAGCTGTGCAACTAGGTGATCAGTTAATATTTTTAATTAAAATAAGGGATGGAGTGACCCAAAGTGGGAGCTTTGAAGCAAAATTTAAAGCTTTGAACCCTGGTTGAATGAAAGCACTACCTGTGCTGAGTTAGCTGACTACAATAGACCTCAATGTTGATGGGGTAGGGAGAGGAAAATAGGCCAGGGTTTCTGCTTTTGAGCAATCTCCTGTGACTGCTGCTAGAAGGCATAGGCATTTTGGAGGCCCCGACTTGAGTGAACACCAGTGGCAGGTCGGGGCATAAAAGGAGCGGAGATAGGCGGCCCAGGAAAAGCATGGGGCATACTTCTTCAGGGAGCAGTGCGAGCTGGTGCAGGAGGGCGATGACAGCGAAGAATGACGTCATCAAGGTCCAGGTCGGTGATTGGAGCGTGGGCAGATATAGCGAGATCGGGGCGAAGGAGCGGTGAGAGATTGTAGAGGGCCATGATCGGGGCCCAGGAGAGGCGTTAGTTCAGGTCTAGGGGCAGCACAGGCCAGCCCACACTGCGATATGTGTGCACACTAGGTCCGTGCAGCAAAGCAGGTCTCCAGTCGTCTTGGATAGCCCTTGCCATTGGACCAAGAACTAGCTCTGTCAAGCCCGTGTGGTGGCTGGTGTGCAACGGCCATCACACGTTAAAAAAAATCCACACACAGGCATCTTCCACCTTTCAGGATGTAGTTCAGGACCTGGAATATTAGGTCCTTCATTGAAACACCTGTGAACTCATCCTTTTTTGCCGTGGAAGCAAGTCCTCCTTGTTTCGAGGGACTGTGTCTATGATGATGGTATGTGACATTAGGCGAGGATGGGATTCACCTTGGCCGTAATAGCCAACTGACCACAGGCTAAATCATGAATAATGATCCTGGCGAGCTACCAGAGGGCTTTCGCCACCTAGAATCCGGAGAGCGGAGGAGGGGTAAGGGACAAAAAATAGCTGAAGGAAAAAAGGATGTGTCTTTGCTGCCTGTATTTTTCATTTGTTTTGTTGCAATTAGTCAGGTAGTTACGAGTGCGTGTAGCAGTGAATTTATTCGGTGCCTGAATGGAAGCACACACTCCTCAGAATCAGAAGGTTGTGGTTTCAAGTTCCACTCTAGAGACTTGAGCACAAAAATCTAGGCTGATACTCCAGTGCAGTGCTGAGGGAGTGTTATACTTCAGAAGTGCCTTCTTTTGATGAAATGTTAAACCGAGGCCCCGTCTGCTCTCAGGTGGACGTAAAAGATCCCACGGCACTATTTTGAAGAAAAGCAGGTGGAGTTAGCTCCGGTGTCTTAGCCAATATTTATCCCTCAATCAACATAACAAAAGCAAATTATCTGGTCATTATCACATTGCTGTTTGTGGGAGCTTTCTGTGTACAATTGGTTGCCACATTTCCTCCATTACAACAGTAATTACACTTCAAATTTACTTCATTGGCTGTAAAGTGCTTTGGGACGTCCTGAGGTTGTGAAAGGTGTTATATAAATTCACATCTGTCTTTTCTTTTAACAATAAATGCATAATTATACCTACATGCATAGGCATTTATACCTCAGTGCACATGCTGAGATGGTTGTACAGTTTATGGCTGCAATTGAAGTTAAGGAAACAAGATGTGTGTCGGGTCGCTATAAATACTTGAGAGATTGTTTACATGGAACTGTGACAGGAAAGGGAGCTTAGTCCTTGAAGCAGTTACAATAGGAAATCTATCAACGCGCTAAACTCCTCCAAATGTGGCACCTTGATTAACTGCTTGCATCACAGCTCACTCCTCACAGTTAATCTTGATATGTAGCATCTTCAGTCTGCACTGAATTTGAACATTGCCTATAAGCTGCCTGTTGCATTACATCAAGCAAACAATTGAAATTAATCTCAATTAAAAATTTTTTTGATACATCAGCTAATCCCGCTGTTGGCTTGAATTGCAGTTGATTAGTGAATTAAGCTGAGGTTTTTGAAATGCGGATAGATCTTCCTTCACACAAATTCCAAAGAGGGCAGAAGTTGCTTTACACAACTGTATTTATTGTATTGTGTGCAAGTTATTGTATAAATATGTAACACAATGGGGTTACAGCTGGCAATATTAGGTGGCTGTACAGTCCAATACGAGAAACACAGTCTCTGTCACAGGTGGGGCAGATAGTCGTTGAGGGAACGGGTGGGTGGGATTGGTTTGCTGCACGCTCTTTCCGCTGCCTGCGCTTGATTTCTGCATGCCCTCGGCGATGAGACTCGAGGTGCTCAGCACCCTCCCGGATGCACTTCCTCCACTTAGGGTGGCCTTTGGCCAGGGTCTCCCAGGTGTCAGTGGGGATGTTGCACTTTATCAGGGAGGCTTTGAGGGTGTCCTTGTAACATTTCCGCTGTGCACCTTTGGCTCATTTGCCGTGAAGGAGTTCCGAGTAGAGTGCTTGCTTTGGGAGTCTCGTGTCTGGCATGTGAACTATGTGGCCTGCCCATACCTTTTACTGCTAAATTGGCAACATCCTCGTCTCTAGTGAAGACAGATGCAATGCCCTCTGCCTCCACAAGAAATTCTCCTTTTGGTCCCTAATTGGCCCCAACTTTCATTTGATTACCTGTTTACTATTTATATGTTTAAAAGACTTTTGGGTTCCATTTTATGTTAGCTGCTAATCTATTCTCATACTCTTTGTTTGCCCTTCTTCCTTTTTTAGATCTCTGCTCTACTTTATGTATTCAGCTTGGTTCTGTACTGTATTATGAACCTTGTATTTGTCATGAGCCTCCTTTTTTCTGTTTCATTTTAACCTCGTCATCCAGGAAGCTCTAGCTTCCTTTCCCCCTTGTGGGGAATGTGTCTGCTCTCTGCCAGAACCAGCTCCTCTTGGGACTCCCATTGCTCAAATATTATTTTAGTCTTGGCCCCAGAAACAATAGTGCAGTTTAGGTGTAAATTAAATCTTCCTAATTTGTCAGAATTGTTTCCAATTTACATGTTCAATTTGTGCACAGTCACAAGGTAACTACAAACTACAATGTCCAATCCAGTCGCCCTCTTCACAGCCTTCACCCTCTCGGACTGGCTCAAGCTGTACCCTGCGGTGGTATGCTGCCCATGGCTGCTGCAGGCCGCTCGTTTTATGGCCCTGACCTGCCGCTGATGGTCTCTCGCAGTTCGGGGCCGCCACGCTGCATCACCATAATCCAGGTTGCTGATTGGAGCATGGGCAGGTACAGCAGGAACGGCGAGGTCAGGGCGAAGGAGCGGCGTGAAATTGCAGAGCGATGTGATTGGGGCTCAGAAGAGACGAGGGCCCAGGGGCAGCATGGGCCAGCCCACACTGAAATATGTGTGCGCACGAGGTCTGTGCAGCAGAGCTGGTCTCCAGTCATCTCAGTTAATCCTTGCCACTGGACCAAGACTTTGCTCTGTCAAGCCTATGTGGTGGCTGGTGTGCAACGGCCGTCACACGTTTAAAAAAAAAATCCACGCACAGGCATCTTTCACCCTTCAAGATGTAGTTCGAGATCTGGAATATCTGGTCCTTCATTGTAACACCTGTGAACTCATCCCGTTTTGGTGTGGAAGCAAGTCATCCCTTTTGGTATAAGGTTGCATGCAGTTACTAAATTTATGACTGACATGTTTGATTGTTAGTGGTTCCATGAGTTCTGTCTTTATTCCTAGACATTTCTCCATCCTGAATCATAGAATTTTAGGCACACAGGTATTCAACCCATCACACCTGTGTTGGCTCTCTGAAAGAGGTGTCAGCCTTGGTTCTAGTAGCATTCTTGCCTCTGGGTGAGAAGATTGTGGGTTGAAATCCTACAAGACCTGAGTACATAATCTAGGCTGACACTTCAGTGCAATACTTGCATAGAATCGCATACAATTTTACAGCACAGAAACAGATTATTCGGCCCAACAGGTCTATGCCGGTGTTTATGCTAAACACAAAACCTCCTCTCGATGGTCCTCATCTTGCCCTATCAACATATCCTTCTATTCCTTTCTCCCTCATGTACTTATTGAGTTTTCCCTTAAAATGCTTCTGTATACTGAAGGAATGCTGCACTGTCTGAGGTCATAGAATCATACAGTACAGAAGGAGACCATTCGGCCCATCGTGCCAGTGCTGGCCTCTATGATGGTGCTATTCAATTAGTCCCACTCCCCTAATCTTTCCCAATAGCCGTGCAATATTTTTCTTTTCTAGTACATATCTCACACCCTTTTTAAAGTTACTGTTGACTCTGCTTCCACCACCCTTTCCGGCTGCGCATTCCACATCACAACAACATGAGGCGTTTTAAAAAAAAAAAAGTTTAAAAAAAATCTACCCTTTTGTTACTTACCTTAAATCTGCTGCTATCTCTTCTGTGTTCCTGCCACACTTAGTTTTTCACCTTGCATTCTGCTAATGTTTTCGGAGCCAATTTCTATTCTACAGTCGTATCTACATTTGTTCCACATTCACATGTCGTACACCTATATTCTCACTTCCATCATCATTTGTAAAGCTTGTTTAAAATATTTAATCTCTCCAACATATCTGTATTTTCAGTCTCTTTTTTTATATTTTTATAAAAGACCACCCATTTTCCTTTTTATTTGTCTCCGACCCTTTTTCATATTCCCTTTTAGTCCTTCTAATCTTCCTTTTAACCTCCTGACCACAGTTTTTACATTGATGATAATTATCTTCAGTATTATTGGTCCTAATTTTATCATATGGCTCCTTTTAAGTTTCGGTATAGTTTTAATCTATTTATCCATGGAACAGTTTTTTGGTGCACAGTTTTTACCTTGTCGAAATATTTTAAGGGGAAGCTAGAGAAATCCGTGAAGGGAAAGAAATGGGAGGATATGCTGATGGGGTTCGATGAAGTCGGGTGGAAGGAACCTTGGGGCCAAGTTTCGGCCTGAGTTGCTCCTGTTTTTTTGGAGCAACTGGTTTAGAATGGAGTATCTTAGAAATTAGAATTCTCGGCATTTAATTTGCTCCAGTTCTAGTCAGTTAGAACAGTTTCACTTTGGAACAGAATTATTTTTCAAAAGGGGGCGTGTCCGGCCACTTACGCCTGTTTTCAAAGTTTAGGCAGTGAAAACTAACTTAGAATGGAGTAAGTGAAGATTTTTGTACGTTCGAAAAAACCTTGTCTACACTTTAGAAAATCAAGCGTAGGTTACAAATTAGGCATAGGGAACGAGGGGGGGGGAGAGGGTGGGGGGGGGGGGGAGAAGGGAAGTCATTAAATTCTACAATCAATCCTTAATCATACTTATACAAATATTATACAAATAAATCCAACCTGAATAAAAATTTATAAACAAAGAAAAGATTAAATAATCTGCTGTACTTCAGGCAGGCCTTTCATGTTGGAGACAGGCAGGGATGTGGCGTCAGTGTCTCGACGGCAGCCCCAACAGCGGCAGCAAGCAGCCTTCGAGCTCAGCTGCGGTGCTTCAGGCAGGCCTTCATTCCGTTAGTGGCTGGCCGGCAGCCGAGGAAGCAACATGCACACAGCTTTCCAAGGGGGTTGAGGCCATTCGGCCATGCGATAGGGGCGGCGTCAGGTGACTGGACGGCAGGCAAAGACACAGCAATCAAGCAGCCTTCGAGCTGTGAGGGGGACTGAGGCCATTTGGACAGGGAGAGGCAGCCACATAGATAGTTTTATACTTAAATTTGCAGAATGGGTGCTGCATTGTCAACACCATGTATTATGCAATGGTTCGCCATCAATTCACTGCATAGGAGAGAATTGATTAGAGCTCACCGCACCAGGAACGTCGTAGCCCGTAGGTTGATGGGCAGGAGACCTTACCCACGTCGACAATATCGAGCCAGGCACTTGTATCTGGACATGAGCGAGGCTGATTGTGTGAAAAGGCTGCGTTTTCGCAGAGAAGTTGTCACTGAGATCTGTGATATGGTGAGAGCAAATTTACAGCCCAGAAGCAGAACACCAACTGCCCTGTCTGTTGCAGTGAAGGTAACAGCTGCACTTTCTTTCTATGCCTCTGGATCGTTTCAGGCTGCAACTGGAGAAGTGTGTGCCATCTCTCAACGTGCAATACATGCCTGCATTTACCAGGTCATGGCTGCACTGTATGCGCAAAGGAATGACTTAATCAATTTCCCAATGACCGCATAAGCGATCCATGAGAGGGCTGTGGGCTTCTTCAGGATTGCCGGCTTTCCAAAGGTACAGGGCTGTATTGATTGTACCCACATAGCCTTGCGAGCACCTGTGGAGGATTCTGAGCAGTACTGGAATAGGAAAGGTTTCCACTCCATCAATGTGCAGCTCGTGTGTGACGACAAGCAGCGCATTATGTCAGTCGATGCGAGATACCCTGGCAGCACCCATGCTGCGTTCATCCTACACGACAGCGTTATATCTGACATGTTTGAGCAGCAGCCAGAAGGGCGGAGCTGGCTACTGGGAGACAAAGGGTACAGCCTGACCACCTGGCTCATGACGCCCCTACGCGTGACGTGGACAGAAACATTGCGACGTGCAGCCTCATTGAGAGGACCATTGGTATATTGAAACAGCGATTCCGATGCCTGGACCATTCTGGAGGACAGTTGCTATACTCTCCTCAGATCGTCGGTCACTTCACTGTTGTGTGCTGCATGCTTCATAACTTAGCCATCATGAGGCAGCAGGAGCTGGTAGTGGAACCAGAAGACCTACGTGAGGGTCCAGTGCATGATGATAGTATTACGGAAGAGCAGGATGTGGATGATAACGACGATCAGGAAAGCATGCAAGTGCCTGATGCCGGAGCACGAGGTTGGAGGAGGGCCATCCATCGTGCTCCTTTAACGATTGCTCGAGCCTTGCGCCAGCAGCTCATCCGTAAACGCTTCAACTACTGATGCCTGAGAGCTCTGCGACCACTGTTGTGCATGGACATGTTTATTCTTTGCAGTTGTTCCTACGTTGTGTTGTGTTAATGGAACATGAAACAATTTTAATGAAAAAATATTTTATTGAAAAGTTAACGTCGCTGTAATAAAATATTTGTTGTATCAAACTATACTTTTTAATATGACTCTTGAAGATCACTTATAAACTTGTAAAGTTACAAAAGTTACAAAACAATTTCTATGTGAAAAATGTTACACTCTAAGATCACTTAAACTTCAAGATCACTTTTTAGATGCAAAATTAAATAAGTTACAGAATGTGAGAGCATTTACACTATAAGATCACTTGAAAACCCTGAGACCACTTATAAGTTGTAAAGTTACAAAACTTACAAAACAGTTTCAATGTGAAAAATCTTACACTCTGAAGAATACTTAAACTTCAGGATCACTTTTTAGGTGCAAAATTAAATAAGATACAAAAAAATATGAGAGCATTTACATTATAAGATCACTTAAAAACCATAAGATCACTTTTAAGTTGTAAAGTTACAAAACTTACAAAACAATTTCAATTTGAAAAACGTTATTACAGCTACATCAAGAACAAGAACAAAAGCAGCAAAGAAAGGCTGCAACCATGTCTCATCCATATCTCAGTGAATGTTCACTTCCTCATGGGGGTGTCATTTGATTGGCCGGGCTGTGTGCCCTTATTGCAGCAGCTACCCCAACCAGGCCCTCCCTGACGGCCTGTGCCGAAACTTGCATGGCCTCCCTGACGGCCTGTGCCGTCGATTGCACTCCCTCGGACATTCCCTCCCTAATTTCCCATGTCATTACTGCTATTTCTCCCGTCAGGACTGTCAACTCTTCACCCACTGCACTGACGCCACCGATGAGTGATCGGGTAAGCTCATTGGTCTCCATACCCAATGCCACAACCTGATCCGCATCTGTTGCACGCTGCATCTCAGGAGAGCGTGTCTCCAATCTCCTTCTCCTCTGCCTGGGTCTGCCTCGTGGCACCACTACACTGGGAGGCTCGGGCACGGACGGTGGGACGCTCGGTGTTGCAAGCGGCACCACTACACAGGGAGGCGCGGGCTGGGACTGTGGGACGCTCTGTGTTCCAGACGGCAGAACTGGAGGGAGAGGCTCGGGCTGGAACGGTGGGATGCCCTGTGTTGCAGACGGCAGAACTAGAGGGAGAGGCTTGGGCTGGGATGGTGGGGCGCTTGGTGTTCCAGACGACAGCACTCGAGTGCAAGCCATGGGCTGGGATGTTGGACGAATGGGTGTAAACTGCTCCATGATATCAGCAGCAGCACTGGGACTCGCAGCTTTGGAATCAAAACCATAGTAGGTGGAACCAGAACCTATGCGAGAGGTAGGCGCAGGCTCAGACGGTAGTGCACTGACTATAGAATGCTTCATTATACCAGCAGCACCACTGGGACCCGCAACATCGGAAGCAAAACCATGGAAGGTGGAACCAAGACCTATGCTAGTGGTTGAAACTCTGATGCCCCTTGATGGGGGCTCATAAACATTAATTTGGAAGCTCTCCCCTGCAGACATTTCAGTCATTGCTGCCATCATCCAGTCTGGTTCGTCCGCAGCTGGTTCTACTAGTTCTTGTTCTGTATCTTCAGGATCCTCAGGGTTGGCGTCGTCGTCGTCGTCGTTGTCGTCTTCTGCAAAATACATCAGAACAATCAAATGTTTAACAGCAAGGGAGGGGGCCGGATGGGTGGCATGAGTACTCTCACACATAGCAGGTTAGGCAGCAGGTTGATTTGAAGGGCCACAATGTATATTCAGGACTTACCCTCTTCCTCGCGTGCGGGCCCAGCTTGTGCTGTACTGATTGCTTTTCTCCGTGTACGACTCATCATAGCAGCTACTCTTTGTTCCAAGGGTGTCAGTGGATGCAGATTGGGCATTCCTCCTCCTGTCCGAGTTGCTTCCCTTTTGTTGTGGGCCAATTTCTTCTGCAAAGAGTAAAATATAACTTTTTACAGAGTGTGTCAGTCTGCAAGGTGGGACATACAGATAGCCAGGTTACAATTACGATTAAATTAAAAATGGGAAATATTACTTACACTAACTACTTGACCAAGGTCGTGCCATTTCTTTTTACACTGGCTTCCAGATCTCATGGTATGCACACTGCGCAGTAATCTTCTGCAACTTGGTTCCAGCGTTTCTTCTTTTCTTTTGGTGACACTTTTATACGACCTCTGTTGCTGGTATTAGCTCCTGCCATCTCTGCTCACTTACGTTGACTAATATCTCTACTTCCGTATGCAAGAAATTCTTTGTTCTTGGTGGACGTTGATCCATTGCAAAGTTGAATTGGCACTCTTATTTCTCAAAACACACATTTCTTAATTTGCATGCACCAATGCAGCACTGGTTCTGCAAGTTTAGCAGTGAAAAGCTGAACTCACTGATTTCAGCAGGTGATTTATTCAACAGTGCTGCTAAAAGTACTCCCTCACACACAAAAATATCACAAAAATTAAATTACAAGCCTTTCCAGGGGTCCAAGAGACAAACCTTCACTTTTTCTCCAGTCCCTTTAAAAATGGCCGAGTGCCAATGTTTGTTTCACACTGCGCGTGCGCGCACGTTCCAACGCGCACGCGCAGGGTTGCCGGCACGACGTTGGCTCATTTGAATTAGACCCGCCCCCCACTGCTTAGAGAATCGGCGCGAGTGTCTGGCTCCGCACCCCGCTGCGATGTGCGCGCTGCGCCAAGCTGAGTTCGAGCTCTGAGGAGCCGGAGAATTAAACAGTTTTTTTCCTGCGCACTTTTAGGCGCGAAGAACAGGCGTCCAGCTCGGGGCTGCGGCGTTTTCGGCACGGCCCGAAACTTGGGCCCTTATGTTGAGCATTAACACTAGCATAACTTTTGACACCAGTTAACTTGGGCCAGATTTTTCTTTTAAACTTGCATTCATATCGTGCTTTTCATGACCCCGGGACGTCCCAAAGTGCTTTACAGCCAGCAAAGTACTTTTGAAATGTAGTCACCGTTGTAATGTCGGTATCGTAGCAGCTAATTTGTGCACAGCAATGTCTGACCAACAGCATTATGATAATGACCAGATAATCTCTCTTTTTAGTGATTATGTTTGAGAGATAAATATTGGCCAGGACACCAGGGAGAACTTCCCTGGGCTTCCTTGAAATAATGCCATGGGATCTTTTACATCCATCCACCTGAGAGGGCAGTTTAACATCTTATCTGTAGGGCAGCATTCCCTCAGTACTGCATTTGTGTTTCAGCCTAAATTTTGTTCTCAAATCTCTGGAGTGGGACTTGAATTCACAACCTTTTGACTTTTAAGTGAATGTGTTGCTACTGAGCCATGGTCAACACCATCTTATCTCACTGAACTTTTTTTAAATTCTGGTCTAACACCCTTACCTTTAACTTGCCCTCTCTTTGTTGCATTGTGGTCGCTATTTCCCAATTTGTTTCCTGCTCTGGCGCCAGTTATTTGTCCCACTCCATTTCCCAGAAGTAAAACGTGCAGAACATCCTTCCTTCATGTGCTAGAAACACACTGGTTTAGCAAGCTGTCTGGATGTCTTCTAAAAAAAAAAACGGTCCTTGCTTTGACCACATGCATCTCCGTTTATCTTGGTATAGTGAAAATCATTCACGATTATTGTCCTGTTGTTATTGTATATTTTTAAACTGTTTGCATGTCACCATTTCTATCTCATTTCCACTATTTGATGGCTTATAATTCACATGGGTATTTCTATATTTCTCTTCCTATTTCATAACTATCCCTATGAATTCTGTCTTCATGCAACCTCCTAGAACATTCCAGTGCTGTGATAGAATTCTTCATTAATACTACACCCCATCCCCTTCATCTTTCTCCTGAAAATGGTATAACTAGGAATGTTAAATTCCCATTCCTATCCAAACCTAACCCATGTCTTGGTTATAGTTAAGATAACCATAGAGGTTTACAGTACAGAAGAGGACCATTTGGTCCATTGTATCTCAACTTGCTAGAAAAATCCAAAACGAATTCCACTGCTGTTTTCTCCCTGTAGCCAGATGTCTTTCTTTGTTTCAAATATTTATTCAATTTTCTCTTAAAAGCAGGCATCATCTCTGCCTCAACCATTCCCTTTGGCAAAGCATTCCATGCTAATAACCCACTAATTTCTCTAAGCAATTTTAAATTGATGACCCGTTATCACTGATTCCCTGGCTAGTGGCAGCAGTTTCTCTATATTCATCCTTTCAAAATCTCTACTAAATCTCCTTCCCATTCCCTGCTCCAGTGGAAATACTCCCAGTTTCTCCTCGGACTTGGCACTCCTACATGGCAAGCGAGTCCCAGGTGGGCAGAGGAAACGTTTCAAGGACACCCTCAAGCCTCCTTGATAAAGTGCAACATCCCCACCGGCACCTGGGAATCCCTGGCCCGAGACCACCCAAAATGGAAGAAGAGCATTCAGGAGGGCGCTGAGTACCTCGAATCTCATCGCCAACAGCATGCAGAAAACAAGTGCAGACAGCGGAAGGAGCGTGCGGCAAACCAGACTCCCCACCCACCCTTTCCTTCAACAACTGTCTGCCCCACCTGTGACAGAGACTATAATTCCGATATTGGACTATATAGCCAGCTGAGAACTCACTTTTAGAATGAAAGCAAGTCTTCCTCGATTCTGAGGGACTGCCTAATATTATGATGTAGTGTCATTGCTGATTTTTCTCTCCCCAAGAACTTCTATTTTTATAATGGGTGTAAGCATTCCAAGAGCCTAATTAAAAAAAATTGAGTGATGTGAATATAATCTGGAGGATGTAACGGGCCAGAAAGATATGGCAGAAAGATTGGTTGTGACATCTCAAAAGCATCCCAGAGGTTCTTTTAATTACACCTGTAGTGCACCAATGTACCTAATAGTTTTCCTCAGTGGCTTATATGAATTTACAGTCAGAGCCATCGGTGCTGCTGCTATCCCTGGGCAAAAGGCCCCCCGCCCCCGGTGCCATGTTTTCAGCTCCGCTAAAACAATGGTGTCTTCTGCGCCGATTTTCTCTTCTCTGCGCCGACTTTCTTAAGTTCAGGTAAGGTTTTTCAGAACTGTTTTTGGAAAAAGTCCTAGTTGGCCAAACTCACTTAAATGGCCAGAAATGGCGCAGCCGGTACGCCCAGTGATGTAAAAAAAACTTGCCGTATGTAGTTTCGGATGGTGCAGAAACCTTGGCGAAACTTGCACATTTTAGTCTGCTCCAAAAAAAACAGCGCGCACCAAAAAAGCGGCGCAGAATGGTGGCAAAAATTCAGTCAAAAGTCTGTTGATGCTGAGCCAATTGGAGCTTTCAAGACTGAGCTAGATCAGGTAAATGTATCAGCAGGCTTGAAGGACTGAATGGCCGACTACTGTTCCTATAATCTTGCTATATAATGTTTATTTCTCTTTCCTATATATCTGCAAAGAAAACACTTGGGTTCATTTCTGGAGGAATAGAATTCAAAAGCAGCGAAGTTGTTAAACTTGTATCAAGCCTTAGTCAGACCACACTACTGTGCAGAGTTCTGGGCTCTATATTGAAAAAAGAATGTAGAGGCACTGGCGAAGCTGCAAAAAAGAATGATACCAGAGCTTGAGAGGTTCCAACTATCAGGGAAGACTGAACAGGTTGGGGCTTTTTCATCTAGAAAAGAGAAGGTTGAAGGGTAACCTAATAGAGGTCTTTACAATTATGAAGAGGTTTGATGGAGTAGACGCAGAGAAGATTAAGGAAGCAGTGGCGAGACATTTGGAAAATCATGATTCAATCAAGCAGAGTCGGCATGGTTTTATGAAAGGGAAATTATGTTTGACAAATTTACTGGAGTTCTTTGAGGATGTAACGAGCAGGGTGGATAAGGGAGAACCAGTGGATGTGGTGTATTTGGATTTCCAGTAGGCATTTGAAAAGGTGCCACATAAGAGGTTACTGCACAAGATAAAAACTCATGGGGTTGGGGATAATATATTAGCATGCATAGCGGATTGGCTAACTAACAGAACAGAGAGTTGGGATAAATGGATTATTTTCCGGTTGGCAAACAGTGACTACTGGGTGCTGCAGGGATCGGTGCTGGGTCCTCAACTATTTACAACCTATATTAATGACTTGGATGAAGGGACTGAGTGTAATGTAGCCAAGTTTGCTGATGATACAATGATGGGTGGGAAAGCAAATTGTAAGAAGGACACAAAAAATCTGTAAAGGGATATAGGCAGGCTAAATGAGTGGGCAAAAATTTGGCAGGCGGAGTATAATGTGGGAACATATGAGATTAACCACTTCGGCAGAAATAATAGAAAAGTAAATTATAATTTAAATGGAGAAAAATTGCAAAGTGCTGCAGTACAGAGAGACCTGGGCATGAAACACAAAACGTTAGTATGCAGGTACAGCAAGTAATCAGGAAGGCAAAGGGGATAGATATAAAAGCAGAGAAGTCCTGCTACAACTGTACAGGCTATTGGTGAGGTCACACCTGGAGTACTGTGTACAGTTTTGGTGTCCGTATTTAAGGAAGGATATACTTGCATTGGAGGCTGTTCGGAGAAGGTTCACTAGGTTAATTCCGGAGATGAGGGGGTTGACTTATGAGGATAGATTGGGCCTATACACATTGGAGTTCAGGAGAATGAGTGGTGATCTTATTGAAAAATAAGATTATGGGCCCAAGTTTCCACATGATTTGCACCTGATTTTTAGGAGCAACTGGTGGAGAACGGACTGTCTTAGAAATCGCAATTCTCCACATTTTTTTTTCTGCAGTTCTAGTCAGATAGAACAGTTCTACTTTGGAACAGAATTTTTTCTTCAAAAGGGGGCGTGTCCAGCCACTGACGCCTGATTTCAAAGTTTCCACAGTGAAAACGTACTCCAAACTAACTTAGAATGGAGCAAGTGAAGATTTTTGTAGAACTGAAAAAACCTGTTCTACACATTAAAAAAGGCGTAGGGAACGAGGGGGGGAGGGGGGGGAAGGGAAGTCATTAAATTCGACAATAAATCCTTAGTTATACTTATACAAATATTATACAAATAAATCCAACCTGAATAAACATTTATAAGCAAAGAAAAGATTAAATAAACCATGTTCCTACCTGTGTGAAAGTTCTTCAGGCAGGCCTTTAGGAAGCGGTTTGCCGTCGGGACCGAAGGCTGAACGGGCCGGGCCAGAGGTAGGTGGCGTTGGGTCGGGTCGGGGAGAGAGGTTCGGTTCGGGTCGGCGGGGGAGGGAGGGAGGGAGGGAGGGGGAGGGAGGGAGGGAGGTCAGGTCAGGTCGGGTCGGGGAGAGGGAGGTCAGGTCGGGGAGGGGGAGGTCAGGTCGGATCCAGTCCGGGGGCGGGAGTAGAGTCGGGTGGGAGCGGCAGCGGCAGACACAGACGGGTCGAGTCGGGTCCGGTCCGGTCCGCGGGGGCGGGGGGGGGAGCAGGAGTGGCAGTGACAGGCGGGTCAAGTCGGGTCCGGTCGGGGGGGCGGAAGCAGGAGCGGCGGGGAAGCAGGAGCGGCAGCGACAGGCGGGTCGAGTCGGGTCCGGTCGGGGGGTGGGGGGGCGGGGGAAGCAGGAGTGGCAGCTCGTCTTCTCTGAGGAGCAGTTCCTTCAGCTGCTCAGGGTGGGGACGCACTGGAGGACGGGCAGGGTGCTTGATCTCGGAGCTGGAGACATAGAGGTTACTAAAACCATCAGCCCCCATTTTGATGAGGTCTATGTGACTGAAGTGTCTCCCACCATGAAGTGGCAACTTAAAAAGAAACAGTACAGAGTTCTAGGTCGGGTCGGGTCCGGGCGGGGGGGAAAGCAGGAGCGGGAGTCGGCAGGAAGCAGGAGCTGGCCGTGGGAGGAGCCTTATTCACGCAGCCCCAGTGAGGCCATTCGGCCAGGGCTAGGGGCTGCGTGCTTCAGGCCCCTACCACATAGTTTTGGGCGCCTGGAGCTACTGCATTTGCGTGTCCACTGTAGCGTGCATGTGCAGAGCTCCCGGCACTATTTTTGGCGCAGGGTCCGAGCTCCGCCCCCTACATCTCCTGCTGCGCCGCGCCGAGGGCCAGAGGACCTGCAGGGAGGTGGAGAATACGGAGGGTTTTTTTAGGCGCACTTTGTGGCGCGAAAAGGGCGCCCGTTTTTTATCGTGTGGAAACTTGGGCCCAATGAGCGGGCTCAACAAAATGGATGCAGAGAGGATATTTCCACTCATAGGGGAAACTAAAACTAGGGGACATCGTCTTAGGATAAGGGGCTGCCCATTTAAAACTGAGATGAGGAGAAATTTCTTCCTTCAGAAGGTGGTAAATTTATGGAATTCTCTGCCCCAGAGAACTGTGGAGACTGGGTCATTGAATATATTTAAGGTGGAAATAGACAGATTTTTGAGTGATAAGGGAGTAAAGGGTTATGGGGAGCGGGCAGGGAGGTGGAGCTGAGTCCATGATCAGATCAGCCATGATCTTATTGAATGGCGGAGCAGGCTCGAGGAGCCAAATGGCCTCCTCCTGCTCCTATTTCTTATGTTCTTATGTAAAATGGTTCCACTTGTAGGGGGAGTCCAAAACAAGGGGCCATAAATATTAGATAGTCACTAAAAAAAATAAAATTAAGAATTCAAGTGACACTTTCATTTAACCAAAGAATGTGAAACTTGCTACCACAAGGGGTAGTTGAGGCGAATAACATAGTTACCTTTAAGGGGAAACTAGATAAGTACAGGAGGGGAAAAAAGAATGGAAGGATATGCAAATGGAGATAGATGAAGTGGGGTGGAAGGAGGCTTGTGTGGTGAATAAACAGCGTCACAGACTAGTGGGCCGAATGGCCTGTTTCTGTACATTCTATGTAATATAATATCATGAGTATTCTATGCTTTTTATTTTCTAAGGAGTACATGTATTTTATGAAATTACAGTGCAGTTTGTCACATGGTAGGTACAGAAATATATATTGGGTAGTTGATATGTTATGTACTGTTAAGTACAGCATGCTCATTTTGAGGGAGGATACCATGATGAATACTGTGGGTAGCAATTATCCTTGAGATTTGGCTTGGTATGGAAGCAGCTTGGTACTTGCAAGTTTGCTGTTGGCCTTTCTCTTTCTGGAGCACTGGGGACTGGGCACTGTGGCTAGTTTGCGATCTCCCTGGTGTCTTTGTGGCCTGGCAATGTGTGTCGCGATTTTTAAGGAATTGGTTTCCAGATTACCAGGGATTTTCTGAATTCCATGTGGAATGTGTGTGTAACCTTTTGATTTGGTGTCCCACGGATGTTCCACCCCACATGTTTGTTGTGGGAGGCAGTGCTCAGTCACAGTGAGGTGGTCATTTGTCATGAAGCTACCAGGGACCATTGTGCTAGTTAGTCTGTGTTGCAGGAAGTTTTGCTCCTTTGTGGTTAAACCTAGAAGGCAGATCTGTTGGCATTGAGGTTTGCCATGCACTAAGGTTGTTGTGCAGAAAGGGATAATGAAGCGGGCAGGGCCAGAACATGCGCACCCATGTACCCCTCAGCAACAGCTCCTCAGCAGTTGCCTTAAGAAAGGAATACAATTTGTGGACCAAATGTAGAACGTGATACACTTGACCTATTATCTTAAGCTGGCCTGTGAACATTCTGCAGTTGATGGTGCATCTATACTTCTGCCTTTTCTTTTATTAGTTGATGTTCTAGGTTTTGCTTCCATGCTTGCACATTACTTTGTGTTTGCTTCCATATCAAAAGACATCATCGTACAGAGAGTGGGATACGTTTGCAAATATTTACTGGGGAGAGGAGGTGCAGTTCCAGGAATGTTGGCTCATGTTACAGGCTTTTGAACATTTGTTTTGCAGAAAATATTTGATTTGGCAGAATATGTCCTGTTGGGTGAGGTAGAATTTGTCTGCTCCTTGTTGAAAGGACATAGTTTGGTTTCTGTTTAACAGTTGACCTAATCTGGTCATGCCTTTGAAGTTAAGCTTGTAATTTGAGAGTTGACCAAACTCCTTCATGTTATGGAAGAGGTTTAGGGAGGAATTCTAGACTTTAGGGTCTGGACAGCTGGAGGCACGTCCACCAATGGTGGAGGGATGAAAATCGGGGATGCGCAAGAGACCAGAATTGGAGGAGCGCAGATATGTTGGAGGGTTGTGGAGCTGTAGGAGATTACAGAGATGGAAAGGGGCGTGGCCATGTCGGGATTTGGAACAAGGATGAGAATTTTAAAATGGAGGCTTTGCCGGATTGAGAGCCAATGTAGGTCAGCGAGCACAAGGATGATGGGTGAACGGGCCTTGGTAGGAGTTACGGGAATGGACAGCAGAGTTTCGGATGAGCTCAAGTTTATGAAGAAGAAGGTGGTAAACTGACCAGGAGAGCTTTGGGATAATCAAGACTGGGTGGAATCGAACAATATTACCGAGGTGCAAGTAGGTTGTCAGCAACATGTACAACAAGATATTGTGTTTGGGTTCTTTCATCTGCAGGCCAGCATTAGTGGAGACGGGGCACACCCTTGTCTTTTTTTTATAATCCAACTTTTTACCTGGTCCTATTTTCTAGCTTGGATTTTAGTTTTTGTTTCATTGGAAGTCTTTCATATTGAACTTAGCTAAACATTTTCTGAAAGCTCAAATAAATAATATAGGGAATTGCACTCTCCAGTCCTGAAGGAAGTTGAGGATTTTATAGAGTAGAAATTTCTCTTTAACTATGCCTGGCTGGTTCCTGGTGATTTTACTTCTATAGAGGGTTCCCTGGAGTTCGTTGATTACTTCATGGCCATAGCTGGTGCTTCAGAATCTTCCCTAGTCTCCCTCAGCGCCTGAGGAAATATGTGATCTTGTTCAGGCATTTGTTGGTCTTAAATCCTTTAGTTTATCAACTAACATTGTTACATTGATTTCAACATTCTCGAAGATATCGGATGTTTACATAAACTGGATAACAAGTTGGTGAATAATTCTAGAAATATTAATAATTGCAACATTTTATCTTGAACTTTTCTAATGATTTTTAGTATTCTGATCCTACTCTTGTATACTGCAAGAACATTTTGTATTGCATTTATCCTCTCGCTAACTCCTGTTTTGGGTCCTCTTTGTGACTAATATCTCCTTTACACAGATACAGCAAATTTCCAAGTGCCACATGGAGTCTCCCGCCCCCTTTTCTCCTGAATCCTTTGTATACTTTGTTTTTTTCTTTTACCCATTTAAGTTGCCCTAACCATCCATTTTGAGGAATGCTTTTGAATGTATATTTATTTTTCTTGGAGATAATTATACAGCACATTCAATATTATACTTCAACTGAAATAACTTTCTGCAGTACAGCAGTTAATTTCTTTAGGTTTTCCCTCATTTATTTGATTCTTTATAACCATATGTTTTTCTCCTCTTTACTGGGGTGATTTCTAGAAAATGTTCAATTAATGATGCAGGTCACCAGTCCCCAGGGATTCCACAGCTGTGTTATTGCAAAAACTAGATTCAGGTGCAACTTGCCTCTAGTGTGATGGGTTAACATTTTGGTAAAAAATTAAATCCCAAAGAACATTCACAAATAATAATTCTGTTCGAGCACATCCATTCCCAGTTTATATTGAGCTTATTACATGACTGTCAATGCAAATTAAAAGAAAAAAAGCTGGAAATCTGCATGATAATTTAGTGATGGAATGGAAATCTGAAATTGTTTGGGGAAGTGATGATTTATGAAAATATGTGAGCAGTTTGAGTGGAAGGGCTTTGTTTGTATAATTCTCTGCTGTCTCTGCTATATACTACATGTTGACTTTAAAAATTATTTTTGTAGTTCATTCGGGGAGGGGTTGGACAGGTGTGATGGTGGTCAGCATGATGCACAACAGCATTTGACTTATGTTAATCTTGGTTCACTGTTCATGGGGAAAGGATGGATGCGTAAGGTGGAGAGAGAAGAGAGAGAAAAATATAACAAGATTGAGTGCTTGACTAATAGAAAGCAAAGAGAATAAACCCAGCAGCAGGAAACTTGGAGGAGGGAAATCAGTCAGTTATGTGGAACAGTGAAATAAAAACAGAAAATGCTGTAAGCACTCATCAGTCAGCATCTGCTGAAAGGACTACACCCGAAACATTAACTTATCCTCGCCATAGATGCTGTATGATCTGAGTAATTCCAGCATTTTCTATTTTAGTTTCAGATTTTCAGCATCTGCAGTTGTCTGCTTTTGGTTTAGGTGGAATAATGAGGTGGATTCTGCAGAGATTGATATTATTGGGTGTCAGGGAGGAGGTGCTGATGCTGATAAAATAATTCCAACAGGAGGACAGTGAATTTAATATACAGTGTATATTAAAATGTTCTGTGAATAGGTGTTCCCAAATTGTTGTATTTCTTCCCTACACTATTCTATACTTATTTTAAGAATATCTTTTTTTACTTTTACAGGTTTATATTATCCAAGTAAACTGGTCAGATAACACTTCAAATATCATCTACAGACGTTATAGCAAGTTTTTCGACCTACAGGTAATGTTCTATTTCATTCTGTTTAACACTGAACTAATGGAGAATAGCTGCAGCTTCTTTGAGACTGACAGGGGCCACCCTTCAGATGTATGTCTTTAGAGGGCCTACATTTCATACTGTTTCTGAACTGTCTTTAATTGTATTGACAGCTATAGAAAAGTGTAGACATTTTCCCCCACCGGGCAGAATGAAGCTAGGTTTGAGTTCATTGAGCCTAGAATGATGGATTCATCCTTTTTGATACTGAATTGGCTCAGCCGCTTCTTTAATGCACAACTTCTATCATATGAGCCAAATTTGCAGATCATGTTAAACTAAAAGAATCAGGTGAATTGGAGGATGCAGTTCAGAAATTACAAAATGAGTAAGTGGCCAGACACTGCGAGATGAAGTTTAATTCAGATGTACACATTGCAAGGAAAAATAGGCAACACACATACTCCATGTATGATGTTGAAATGGCAAATGATGAAGAACAACAAGACCGTGGCGTCTGAGTAGGATTGGACTCAATGGGCCCAAGTTTCCACACGATAAAAAACGGGCGCCCCTCCGAGCTGGGCGCCCGTTTTTCGCGCCACAAAGTGCGCCTAAAAAAACCCTCCATATTCTCCACCTCCCTGCAGGTCCTCTGGTGCTTGGCGCGGCGCAGCACGAGCTGTAGGGGGCGGAGCTAGGACCCTGCGCCGAAAATAGTGCCGGGAGCTCTGCACATGCGCGCTACAGTGGGCACGCAAGTGCAGTAGCTCCAGACGCCCGAAACTGTGTGGGAGGGGCCCGAAGCACGCAGCCCCTAGCCCTGGCCGAATGGCCTCACTGGGGCTGCGTGAATAAGGCTCCTCCCATGGCCAGCTCCTGCTTCCTGCCGACTCCCGCTCCTGCTTTCCTCCCCCCTCCCCCGACTCGACCCGTCTGTCGCTGCGCTCCTGCTTCCCCGCCGCTCCTGCTTCCGCCCCCCCTCCCCCCCCCCGCCCCCGACCGGACCGGACCGGACTCGACCTGTCTGCGTCTGCTGCCGCCGCTCCCGCTCCCACCCGACTCGACCCAACTCTACTCTCGCCCCCGGACTGGATCCGACCTGACCTCCCCCTCCCCGACCTGACCTCCCTCTCCCCGACCTGACCTCCCTCTCCCCGACCTGACCTCCCTCTCCCTGACCTGACCTCCCTCTCCCCGACCTGACCTCCCTCCCCCCGACCTGACCTCCCTCCCCGACCTGACCTCCCTCCCCGACCTGATCTCCCTCCCCGACCTGACCTCCCTCCCTCCCTCCCTCTCTCCCTCCCTCCCTCCCTCCCTCTTTCCCTCCCTCCCTCTCTCCCTCTCTCCCTCCCTCCCCCTCTCCCTCTCTCCCTCCCTACCCCTCCCTCCCTACCCCTCCCTCTCTCCCTCCCTCCCCCTCTCTCCCTCCCTCCCCCTCTCTCCCTCCCTACCCCGCCGACCCGAACCGAACCTCTCTCCCCGACCCGACTCAACGCCACCTACCTCTGGTGCTGGGGACGGGCCCTGCCCGAAATCTCGGGCCCAGCCCGTTCAGTCTTCGGTCCCGACGGCAAACCGCTTCCTAAAGGCCTGCCTGAAGAACTTATTTAATCTTTTCTTTGCTTATAAATGTTTATTCAGGTTGGATTTATTTGTATAATATTTGTATAAGTATAACTAAGGATTTATTGTCGAATTTAATGACTTCCCTTCCCCCCCTCCCCCCCTTGTTCCCTATGCCTAATTTGTAACCTGCGCCTGATTTTTTAATGTGTAGAACAGGTTTTTTCAGTTCTACAAAAATCTTCACTTGCTCCATTCTAAGTTAGTTTGGAGTACGTTTTCACTGTGGAAACTTTGAAATCAGGCGTCAGTGGCCGGACACGCCCCCTTTTGAAGAAAAAATTCTGTTCCAAAGTAGAACTGTTCTACCTGACTAGAACTGCAGAAAAAAAAATGTGGAGAATTGCGATTTCTAAGATAGTCCATTCTCCACCAGTTGCTCCTAAAAATCAGGCGCAAATCATGTGGAAACTTGGGCCCAATATGTCCAACAGAGCAGCAATCAACACTGCCAATAGAATGTTAAACTACAGGGCAAAACAGTGGAGGCCAAGTCCGAGGAAATTGTGATCAAACTACAGTGCTCTGATCAGACCACACCTTGAGTACTTTGTCCAGTTCTGATCACTGAGACACAGGGAAATTTTCAAGTGCTGGAGGCAAAGAGCCACAAGACTGGTCCCCAATCTTAGAGGTTTCAGACAACTGGAAAAGCAGACTAAAAAAAGCTAATCATCCTTGAAAGGAGATAGCGAAGAGATGATCTTATAGATTGGATACAAGATTGGATAAAATAAATCCAGAAAATTAATTGAAATTAAACTGTAGGACAAGGGGTCATAAGTTTAAACTGGTAAAAGGTAAATTTGGACTAATAGTCGGAAGATTTCTTCCCATGATCAATGCATGAAATGGACTCCCAGATAGAGCAGCACAACCACAAACATTGGAATCATTTAAGATCCAGTTGGATGCAGCAACAGGGAGACCTTGGGATCATTCTGCATTGATGAACTGAGATGGGATGACTGGCATCCATGATCTAAAATTATCTTGTGATAGATACTCTCTGGTTGTGGTTGTTGGAGGCTAATCACCCCAACCCGAGGACATTTGTTGCAGGAATTCCTCAGAGCATTGTCCTAGGCCCAACCATCTTCAGCTGCTTCATCAATGACCTTCCCTCCATCATAAGGCCAGAAGTGGGGATGTTCGCTGATGATTGCACTGTGTTCAGTTCCATTCGCAACTCCTCAGATAATGAAGCAGTCTATGTCCGCACGCTGCAAGACTTGGATGACGTTCAGGCTTGGGCTGATAAGTGGCAAGTAACATTCGTGCCACATAAGTGCCAGACAATGATTATCTCCAACAAGAGAGCATCTAACCACCATCCCTTGACATTCAATGGCATTACCATCGCCGAATACCCCACCGTCAACATCCTGGGCGTCATCATTGACCAGAAACATAAATGGACCAGTCACACAAATACTGTGGCTAAAAGAACAGATCAGAGGCTGGGTATTCTGTGGTGAGTGTCTCACCTCCTGACTTCCCAAAGCCTTTCTACCATCTACAGGGCATAAGTCAGGAATGTGATGGAATCCTCTCCACTTTTCTGGATGAGTGCAGCTCCAACAATACTCCAGAAGCTTGACACCATCCAGGACAAAGCAGCACGCTTGATTGGCATCTCATCCACCACCTTAAACATTCACTCCTTCCACCATCGGCGCACTGTGGTTGCAGTGTGTACCATCCACAAGATGCACTGTAGCAGCTCGGCAAGGCTTCTTCGACAGCACCTCCCAAACCCACGACATCTACCACCTCGGATGACAAGGGCAGCAGGTGCATGGAAACACCACCACCTCCAAGTTCACACACCATCCTGACTTGGAAATATATCGCTGTTCCCTCGTCATCGCTGGGTCAAAATATTGGAACTCTCTCCTTAACAGCACCTTGGGAGTACCTTCACCACGCGGACTACAGCGAAGAAGATGGCTCACCACCACCTTCTCGAGGGTAATTATGGATATGTTGAAGGAGCAGTTGCAGGTTTTGATGTGTCAAGGCCTCATTCATCAGTTTAGAATGTCCTAAATGGAATTTGGAAAAACAGCACCAAGCATAGATGTTGTGACTGAATGGTAAATATTGCAACAGTTAGGTTAAATTTATTATAAAGATTTTAAAAAGTGAAATTTATTAGAGGTTAATACCAAACTAACAATCTTACAAAACTGATATTACATAGTTTGTGCTTTACATTCCCAATAGTATAATTTTCAGCTGACTATTTTAGAAATCCCTCAATGTGTGTGATACTATTTTAAGTATGATTAACTGATTTGGCTATGGAACTCTGGAAACTTGATGCAGTGAGAATTGCCTCTGACTCTCAGATCAATAATGTTTAACTGAGTTTAGGGTCCACCTGTTCACCACTGGGGCTGAATCTTAACTATTAGTCCAGCTGTGTCTGTTACATGCTCACCCTTTCACGGGTCAGAACATTCAGGAGTAGTTGATGTGATTTTTTTTTTTGAAAACCAAAACTTAGGATTAAATTAGACAAAATGCTTTACATCCATACTTTTCCCCTAAAATTATGATTGGTAGATAATGAAAATTCAACTGAAAAATGTGCCACATTTGTGTGTTTGGAAGCTGCTAGACAGGATGGTAGAGTTGAAAAGCAACTTTTTCAGTTCCCAAGATGTGGTAGAGAGAAAAAGCAGGCACTGTGCTAACAGGAAATGATCTGGAAGGGAAAGAAACTGAACTCTCAAAGCTTCTATTGATCTGAGGGGCCTTACTGGATTGGAAAGTACCATTGCTTAGGTGCAAAGCTGCTGTGTATCTTTTGCCAAAGCTATGCAACACTGGGACATAGCAGTTAATGGTGTGTACACCAGACCAGTGGGGGTGCAAGGCTTAAGTGTTGCTTATGTACCTATTGTCAAAGCAGTGTGATACTGGGGCAAGGGGAATTAATGGTGTTTAGTGCTACAATTACATTTAAAACTTCTGAAGGTTTATTTGTGCATCTACGATTGTGTACTATGTGCATGCCTTAGAGAGTGGCCAGAATGTGGAACTCGCTACCACAAGCAGTGGTTGAAGCGAATAGCATAGATTCATTTAGGGGAAAGCTAAGTAAGCACATGAAGGAGAAAGAAATAGAAGGCTATGTTGATAGGATGAGTTGAAGGGGGATGGGGGAGAGACTCATGTGGAGCATAAATACCAGCATGGACCTGTTGGGCTGAATAGCCCATTTCTGTGCCATAAATGCTATGTAAGGAAAGGCAGAGAAGGTCCAGGAAAGCACACAGACCTGAGCGGGAGCAGTGGAGCCAGCGGCATAAAGGGAGCTCAGCAGCAATTCGAAAATATCACAAGGAGTGATGTTACAGGATAGCTGGTAACAGATTGGTTGGTAAAGGTCACACTGTTTTTTTTCCTCCAAAGTTAGGGGCCGGGGTTAAATAGCTGGTTAGTGATAAAGCAGAAGCTTGGAGATTAGTAACTGTTAATACTATATTAAACTAGTAACTGTTAATACTAACTTATATTAATAACTTGAATTAGATACATCATAGTGTTAAGCTTTTGTAAAGTTAGTTAATAATCGAATAAATAAAGGCATGGCAGGGCAGCTCAGTACCGTGGAATGCACATCCTGTACAACCATGTGTGCAGGAAGTGTTGTCAGCTGGAGGAGCTCGAGCTCAGGGTTTTGGAGCACGAGCAGCAGCTGGCGTCACTGCAATGCATCCGCGAGGCTGAGAGCTGCGAGGATAGCATGTTTCAGGAGATGGTCACCCCACAAATAAGGAGTGCGCAGGCAGAGAGGGAATTTGTGACCACGAGACCGAAAGGGAGGATCGGGCAGGTAGTGCAGGAGTCTCCTGAGCGCATCTCGCTCTCCAACCAGTATTTGATTCTGAGTACTGGTGAGGACGATAGTTCCAGGGGCCTGCCCACACTCGGCCCGCTCAGGGCACCACCTTCTCTTTCCTCCCCCCTCGGGCTGACCTCCCTTTATCCGGCAAAATCCCTTATTCAGCACAGGCCAGGTCCTGAGGGTGCCGGATAAGGGAGGTTCAACCTGTATCATCCTTATACATCCTCTCTGCACCCTCTCCAGTACCTCTATACCCTTTTTATAATATAGCAACCAGAACTGTACGAAGTATTCCGTGTTGTCTAACCAAAATTCAATACAGATTTAGCATAACTTCCCTACTTTTCAATTCTATAACTAGAAATAAACCCTTGTACTTCATTTGCTTTGTTATGGCCTTGCTAACTTGTGTTGCAACTTTTAGTGATTGGTGTATTGGTACTCCGAGATCCCTTTGTTCCTCTACCCCACCTAGACTCGCACCCTCCAAGTAATAATTGACCTCCCTTTTCTTCCTACCAAAATATAGTACCTCAGATTTATCTGTGTTGAACTTCATTTGCCAATTATATGCCCATTCTTCAAGTTGATTAAGGTCCTTCTGTAATTTGTTGGAGTCCTCCTCGGTATTGACTATCGCCCCCCCAATTTGGTATCATCCGCAAATTTAGAAATTGTGTTTTTGATTCCAAAGTCTAAATCATTAATATAAATTGTGAACAACAGTGATCCCAGACACTGATCCTTGTGAACACCACAACCCACTTTCTGCCATTGTGAATAGCTACCTTTTACCCCTACACTCTGCTTTCTGTCTTGAAGCCAGCTAGCTTATCCATTCTGCTACTTGTCCCCTGACTCCACATTCTCTGACCTTATTCATCATTCTATTTTGGGGTACCTTATCGAAGATCTTTTGAAAATGTAGATGAATTACATCTTCTGCATTACCATTGTCTACCTTCTCTGTTACCTCTTCAAAAAGTTGACTGAGGTTGGTCAAGCAAGACATTCCCTTTTGAAATCCATGCTGACTATTAATTATTATATTTTTGGTTTCTAGATGTTCTATTTTCTCCTTTAGTCAGGATTCCATTATTTATCCTACCACTGATGTTCAGCTGACTGAACATGTTAATCATCATCATAGGCAGTCCCGTGAAAAGTGAGTTCTCAGGTGACTGTACAGTCCAATATGGGAATTACAGTCTCTGTCACAGGTGGGACAGACAATGGATGAAGGAAAGGGTGGGTGGGTAGTCTGGTTTTCCGCACGCTCCTTCCGCTGTCTGCTTGGTTTCTGCATGCTCTCAGTGACTAGATTCGAGGTGCTCAGCACCCTCCCCAGATGCTCTTCCTCCACTTAGGGCAGTCTTGGGCCAGGGATTCCCAGGTGCCGGTGGGGATGTTGCACTTTATCAAGGAGGCTTTGAGGGTGTCCTTGAAACGTTTCCTCTGCCCACCTGGGGCTCGCTTGCTTTGTAGGAGTTCTGAGTAGAGCGCTTGCTTTGGGGGTCTCTTGTTGGGAATGCGGGCGCTGTGGCTCGCCAAACGGAGCTGGTCGAGTGTGGTCAGTGCTTTGATGCTGGGGATGTTGGCCTGATCGAGAACACTGATGTTGGTGTGTCTATCCTCCCAGTTGATTTGCAGGATCTTGTTTTATCACCCTTCTTAAACATAGGTATTAGGTTAGCTATCTGTTAGTCCTCTGGCACTACATCTTTTTCTAACGAAATATTAAATATGTATAGTAATGCCTCTGTCTCTTCCCTAGATTCTTTTAAAATGTGTGGATGCAATCCATCTGGACGAAGGGTTTCATCCTCTTTGAGCTGATTTGTTTATTTAATATATCCCCTTTCATTTTAAATGCACTTATCTCATTACTAATATCATCCAATGTCATGTCCACCTGTTCTATCTCCCTGATAACTACTGTAGCAAAATAATTATTTAATATTTCTGCCAGCTCTCTATCGTTACCTGTGGTATTATCCTGTCCGTCCCTTAATGGCCCTATTCCCATCCCAACCTTCCTTTTTTATTGATGTGCTTGTAAAATATTTTACTATTATGTGTTGTGATCCTTGATAATTTAATTTCATAGTTCCTCTTTGCCTTCCTAATTGTTTTGTTGACTTCTCTCCTAGGGCTAGACTTTCGGCACATAATTGCCCATTTTGCGCCCATATAAGCACAGAGGTTCAGTTTATCGCCCATATTTGATGATAAATGGAAACTAGCGCCCGATTATCGCCCATTTATCGCTGGCGCAACTTTCGGCATACAGGAATGGGCTGAATCGCCAGGCCTATTTTTAAAATTAAAATCTGATGTCATCACTCATGCAAGGCTCAGAATACTGCTTATAATGGAAACTAGCGTCCAAATATCAGATTATCGGCAAGCACTACTTTCAGTATTGTGCCCAAATGATCGCTCGTCCAAAAGGACGCTCAAGAAAAGCTGCACTCACCTGACCTTAACCCCCGCAGTATGGAGGAAGTTTAATAAAAAGCTGCTTGAAGTGGATGGGAGCATTGAAGTAATTCATGAGTGTTTTTAAGGGCGTTTTAGAATCTTGCCAATTATCTGATCACATTATGGTTAATTTTCAGTTTATATTATATTTGTTGAGGACAATTTAAGAATTTTGAAGGCAGATTAGGACATTTATAGTGATGGGGTCTGTAATTTCTCATCCAGTATTGATGACCACTCACAAGCTGCAGAATAGAGATGGGAGAAGGTTTATTGAAGAGCATTATGTGCCCAATCAAAGAGGTGGCAGACTGCTGAAGAGGAGGAGACGTTACACCCAACACAGTTACAGGGATAATCGATCATACCTGGACTTGTCCGATAACGTGTGTTAGAAGGCTGCGCTTCCGAAAGGCGGTCATCAGTGAGATATGCCAGCTAATTAAGGGAGATCTGCAGCCTACCAGCACCATCAGGACCGCACTGCCCGTTGAGGTTAAGGTTACTGCGGCACTTTCCTTCTATACATCGGGCTCCTTTCAGCTGGCGACATTTGCTGCATCTCTCAGCATGCCACACATTCCTGCTTTCGACAGGTGACTGAAGCCCTTTACTCACGCAGGATGGACTATATAAACTTCCCTATGACCAATGAGGCACAGAGTGAGAGGGCTTTGGGGTTCTCGAGAATAGCAAGGTGCAGGGAGCAATAGACTGTACGCACATCGCCTTGCGAGCACCTTTACAGAATGCAGAGGTGTTTCGAAACTGAAAGAGATTCCACTCTCAATGTGCAGCTCATTGTCGACCACAAGCAAATAATCATGGCAGTAAATGCAAATTTTCCAGGGAGCATCCATGATCTTGAATGAGAACACTGTCTCTGACCTGTTTAAGAGTCAACCGCAAGGTCACGGTTGGATGCTGGGGGATCAAGAATATGGCCATGCCAGCTGGCTCATGACCCCCCTGCATTAGCCCCAGACAGAAGCCGAGAAGCGCTACAACGAATGCCATATAGCCACGCAATATTGTCGAAAAGACAATTGGAGTTCTGAAGTGCCTGGACCCTCAGGACACAACCTACAATACCACCCTGAACAGGTCGCTGAGTTCATTGTGGTGTACTGCATGTTGCATAACCTAGCTATCAGGAGAGGACAACAATTGCCAGATGGGACTGCCGGTCCACCTCAGGAGAGCGGGGAGGAGGAGGAGGAGGACGAGGATCTCGGGGAGGACAATCAGCCTGGTGATGAACTCATGCCCCCACCCCCCCCACACCACTGGAAAAACCCCGTGGTAGTTACGCAGATGCAAAACTGTTGCGTCAGCAGCTCATAAATCTACCATCAGCAGTCTTACCAACAACCTGTACAGTTGGAGCAGGACTTCCCTGCTTTTATAATCCATCCCCCTTGCAATAAAGGTCAACATTCCATTTGCCTTCCTGATTACTTGATGTACCTGCATACTAACTTTTTGTGTTTCATGCACAAGGACCCCCAGGTCCCTCTGTACTGCAGCACTTTGTAATTTTTCTCCATTTAAATTATAATTTGCTTTTCTATTATTTCTGCCAAAGTGGATAACCTCACACTTTCCCACATTATACTCCATCTGCCAGATTTTTGCCTGCTCACTTAACCTGTCTATATCCCTTTGTAGATTTTTTATGTCTTCACAATTTGCTTTCCCACCCATCTTTGTATCATCAGTCACTGTTTGCCAACCGGAAAATGACCCATTTATCCCGACTCTCTGTTTTCTGTTAGTTAACCAATCCTCTATCCATGCTAATATATTATCCCCAACCCCATGAGCTTTTATCTTGTGCAGTAACCTCTTATGTGACACGTTATCGAATACCTTCTGGAAATCCAAATGCACCACATCCACTGGTTCCCCCTTATCCACCCTGCTCGTTACATCCTCAAAGAACTCCAGCAAATTTGTCAAACATAACTTCCCCTTCATAAAACCATGCTGACTCTGCCTGATTGAATCATGTTTTTCCAAATGTCCCACCACTGCTTCCTTAATAATGCACTCCAGCATTTTCCCAACGACAGATGTTAGGCTAACTGGTCTATAGTTTCCTGCTTTTTGTCTGCCTCCTTTTTTAAATAGGGGCGATACATTTGCGGTTTTCCAATCTGCTGGGTCTGGCCCAGAATCCAGGGAATTTTGGTAGATTACAACCAATGCATCCATTATCTCTGCAGCCACTTCTCTTGAGACCCTTGGATGTAAGCCATCAGGTCCAGGAGACTTGTCCGCCTTTAGTCCCATTATTTTACCTAGTACTGCTTCATTAGTGATTGCATTAAGTTCCTCCCTACCTATAGCCCCTTGATTATCCACTATTGGGATGTTCTTAGTGTCTTCTAACATGAAGACTGATACAAAATATTTCCCTGTTCTCCATTATTAATTCTGCAGTGTCATCCTCTAGGGGATCAACATTTACTTTAGCCCCTCTTTTCCTTTTTATGTACCTGTAGAAACTCATCTGTTTTTATATTTTGTGCTAGTTTACTTTCATAATCTATCTTCCCTCTCTATCATTTTTTAATCATTCTCTGCTGGCTTTTAAAAATGTCCCAATCCACTGGCCTCCCACTAGTCTTGGCCACATTGTATGCCTTTGTTTTCAGTTTGATACCCTCCTTTATTTGCTTATTTAACCACGGATGGTTATCACTACTCTTAGTCTTTCCTTCTCATTGGGATATACTTTTGTTGCGAGTTATGAAATATCTCCTTAAATGTCTGCCACTGCTCATCAACCATCCCATTCTTTAGTCTATTTTCTCATGTCCACTTTAGTCAACTCTGCCGTCAATACCTTTGTAGTCTCCTTTATTTAAGCTTCAGACCCTGGTTTGAGAACCAACTTTCTCACCCTCCAACTGAATTTGAAATTCAACCTTGTTATGGTCACTCATTCCTAGAGGATCTTTTACTACGAGATCATTTATTAATCCTGCCTCATTACACAGTAATAGATCTAAGATAGCCTGCTCCCTGATTGGTTCCACAACGTACTGTTCAAGGAAACTATCCCAGATACACTCTATGAACTCCTCCGCAAGGCTACCATGGCCAGTTTGCTTTGTCCAATCAATATGAAGGTTTAAAATCACCCATGATTATTGCCATTCCTTTATTACAAGCCTCCATTATTTCTCGATTTATACTCCGTCCAACAGTGTAGCTACTGTGAGGGGGGCCTATAGATTACGCCCACCAGTGACTTTTTCTCTTTATTATTCCTTATCTCCACCCAAACTGATTCAACATCTTGATCCTCTGAGCCAATATCGTTTCTCACTACGCACTGATCTCATAAGAACATAAGAAATAGGAACAGGAGTAGGCCATAAGGCCCCTCAAGCCTGCTCCGCCATTCAATAAGATCCTGGCTGATCTGATCAGGGACTCAGCTCCACTTCCCCACCCTCTCCCCATAGCTCCTTATCCCCTTATCTTTTAAGAAACTGTCTATTTCTGTCAAATTTATTTAATGTCCCAGCTTCCACAGCTCTCTGAGGCAGCGAATTCCACAGATTTACAACCCTCTGAGAGAAGAAATTTCTCCTCATCTCTGTTTTAAATGGGCGGCCCCTTATTCTAAGATTATGCCCCCTAGTTCTGGTCTCCCCCATCAGTGGAAACATCCACTCTGCATCCACCTTGTCAAGCCCCCTCATAATCTTATACATTTTGATAAGATCATCTCTCATTCTTCTGAATTCCAATAAGTAGAGGCCCAACCTACTCAACCTTTCCTCATAAGTCAACCCCCTCATTCCCGGAATCAACCTAGTGAACTTTCTCCAAAGCAAGTATATCCATTTGTAAATATAGAAACCAGATCTGTGCGCAGGAGATATTTCGTAACTCTCAGCAAAGATTTTTTTCCAGTGAGAAAGAAAGACTCTAAACCGGCTGACTGGCCT
This sequence comes from Pristiophorus japonicus, assembly GCF_044704955.1. NCBI lineage: Eukaryota > Metazoa > Chordata > Chondrichthyes > Pristiophoridae > Pristiophorus > Pristiophorus japonicus. The sequence continues at coordinate 226,861,507 of NC_091979.1, read as the reverse complement.
GTAATTATTCTCCCTTCTTAAACAAAGGTACCACGTTAGCAGTCCTCCAGTCCTCTGGCAGCACAGCTATAGCTAGAGAGGATTGGAAAATGATGGTCAAAGCCTCTGCTATTTCCTCTTTTGCTTCACTTAACAGCCTGGGATACATTTCAGCTGGGCCTGGGGACTTATCCACTTTCAAAACTGCACGCAGTATTCCAGGTGTGGCCTCACCAAAACCTTATATAGCTGTAGCAAGACTTCCCTGCTTTTGTACTCCATCCCCTTTGCAATAAAGGCCAAGATACCATTGGCCTTCCTGATCACTTGCTGTACCTGCATACTATCCTTTTGTGTTTCATGCACAAGTACCTCCAGGTCCCGCTGTACTGCGGCACTTTGCAATCTTTCTCCATTTAAATAATAACTTGTTCTTTGATTTTATTTCTGCCTAAGTGCATAATCTCACACTTTCCAACATTATACTCCATCTGCCAAATTTTTGCCCACACAGAGTAAAATGCATCCAAGAATGTGCTCACCAGATAGCCCTCGATGGTGAATGTTTGTTTTTGGTAATTCCATTCTGTGCTGCGATTGAGTCTCTGGGAGGTTGAGATAAATGTTCTTCAGTTGAAGGTTGATGGCTGTTATTTGGTTAGAATTGGACATGCCTGTAAATGTCCAAACTTTTGGCCCAGAAGTTGGTTACTGTCCATTCTCGGAAGACTTGTACTATGTACTGTGTCTAATCTTTGTTATGAAGTTCTATAATCCATTTTCTGTTCTAGCAAGTTGTAGTGAAATTGATTAAAGTGGTTAACCAATTGAGATGATAGCTGATTAATGACTCTCTTTGTTAGCCTCCCACAGTGACTTTTTTAATGTTAAACATTATTAACCTTTTTTATTTGTTCTTGGGGTACGGGCAACATTAGCATGGCAGCATTTATTGCCCATCCTAGATTGGGTATTGTGTAATGAGAAGGGGTTAATTAACAGTCTTCTTGTGCAGGTTCTTTAGGGAAAAGTGACCATAACATAATTGAATTCTTTATTAAGATGGAAAGTGAAGTGATCCAATCCGAAACTAGGGTCCTAAATCTAAACAAAGGAAACTACGAAGGTATGAGGAATTAATTGGCTATGATAGATTGAGAAGATTCATTAAAAGACATGACAGGCAATGGCATGAATTGCACAGTTATACATTCCTTTCTGGTGTAAGAACACAAAAGGAAAAGTGGCTCAACCATGGCGAACAAAAGAAATTAAGGATAGTATTAGATCCAAAGAGGAGTTATACAAAGTTGCCAGAAAAAGTAGCAAGCCTGAGGATTGGGAGCAGTTTAGAATTCAGCAAAAAAGGACCAAGAGATTGATTGAGGGAAAAAATAAAGTGTGAGAGCAAACTTCCAAGGAACATAAAAACCAACTGCAAAAGTTTCTACAAGTACGTAAAAAGAAAAAGATTAGCGAAGACAAATGTAGGTCCTTTACAGACAGAAACGGGAGAATTTGTAATGGGGAACAAGGAAATGGCAGAACAATTAAGTAAATATTTTTGTTCTGTCTTCACGGAAGAGTACACAAATAACGTCCTGGAAATGCTAGGAAACCAAGGGTTTAGTGATCAAGAGGAATTAAAGGAAATGATTATTAGTAAGAAAATAGTGCTGGAGAAACTAATGGGACTGAAGGCAGATAAATCCCCAGGGCCAGACGATCTGCATCCCAGCCATTGAAATAGTAGATGCATTGGTTGTCATCTTCCAAAATTCTATAGATTATGGAACAGTTCCTGCAGATTGCAGGGTGGTAAATGTAACCCCACTATTTAAAAAAGGAGGGAGAGAGAAAACGGGAAACTACAGACTGATTAGCCTGACATCAGAAGTAGGGAAAATGCTGGAGTCTATTATAAAGGATGTGATAATGGCATACTTAAATAATATCAACGGGATTAAACAAAGTCAACATGGATTTATGAAAGGAAAATCATGTTTGTAAACCAACTGGAGTTTTTTGAGGATGTAACTGATAGAATAGATAAGGGAGAACCAGTGGATGTAGTGTATTTGGATTTTCAGAAGGCCTTTGATAAAGTCCCACATAAGAGGTTAGTGTGCAAAATTAAAGCACATAGGATTGGGGGTAATGTATTGGCATGGATTGAAAATTGGTTAACTGACAGGAAACAGAGAGTAGGAATAAACGGATCTTTTTTGGGATGGCGGACAGTGACTAGTGGGGTACCACAGGGATCAGTGCTTGGGCCCCAGCTATTCACAATATATATAAATGATTTGGATGAGGGAACCAAATATAATATTTCCAAGTTTGTTGATGACACAAAACTAGGTGGGATTGTGAGTTGTGAGGAGGATGCAAAGAAGCTGCAAGGCGATTTAGATAGGTTGAGTGAGTGGGCAAACACATGGCAGATGCAGTATAATGTGGATAAATGTGAAGTTATCCACTTTGGTAGGAAAAACATAAGGACAAAGTATTATTTAAATGGTGATGACTTGGGAAGTGTCGAAGTACAGAGGGATCTGGGTGTCCTTGTACACCAATCATTTAAAGCAAACATGCAGGTGCAGTAAGCAGTTAGGAAGGCAAATGGTATGTTGGCCTTCATTGCAAGAGGATTTGAGTACAAGAGCAAGGATGCCTTACTACAGTTATACAGGGTCTTGGTGAGACCGCACCTGGAGTATTGTGTGCAGTTTTGGTCTCCTTACCTAAGAAAGGATATACTTGCCATAGAGGGAGTGCAGCGAAGGTTTATCAGACTGATTTCTGGGAGAGATTGGATCGACTAGGCCTGTATTCACCAGAGTTTAGAAGAATGAGAGGGGATCTCATTGAAACGTATAATATTCTGACTGGGTTGGACAGACTGAATGTGGGGAAGATGTTTCCCCTGGCTGGGAAGTCTAGAACAAGGGGTCACAGACTCAGGACACGGGGTAGGAAATTTAGGACCGAGATGAGGAGAAATGTTTTCACTCTGAGGGTGGTGAACCTGTGGAATTCTCTACCACAGAAGGCTGTGGAGGCCAAGCCACTGAATATATTTAAGAGGGAGATAGATAGATTTCTAGAAACAAAAGGCATCAAGGGATATGGGGAAAAAGCGGGAATATGGTGTTGAGATACAAGATCAGTCATGATCATATTGAATGGCGGTGCAGACTCGAAGGGCCAAATGGCCTACTACTCCTATTTTCCATGTTACTCGGAGGCCATGAAGAGTCAACTGTGTAGTGTGTGACTGGAGTTGGCCAGACTGGGTAGGGGTGGCAGGTTCCCACCCTGAAAGACATTAATGAACTAGTTGGCTTTTTACAACAATCTAGCAGCTTTCATAATTATTATGCTTTGAATTTTTTTTTGGTCTTGTTGAGGTGTCTGTAGACCAAATATTTTTCAAACTCCGACATAATATTAAAACCAAGTATCCCGTGGATATTTCACAGCCTGGTTTGGTGTTTTGGCAGATTTGTGTCCTTAATTATGTCCTGCATTATTTTACCTCTGAAGCTCATAAATATTAAAAACAACTATAAAATCTCCCCTCTGCCTTTCTGTGCTCCAGTAGAAACGGCCTCCATATCTCGTGTCTCTCCTCATCACAATTTCCTCATTCCTGGCATCGTCCTGGTGAATGTATGCTCCCTATAGCATTAACGATCTTTCTTTAATGGGGCATCCATACACTCAGTTACTGTATCTGTGGCCTAATCAACGTGGCCGATATCTAAAAGTCTTCCTCGATTTCGAGGGACTGCCTATGATGATACCTATAGAAAAATACCCCAGCTTGAGTCAGTATGTTTGGAGAAAGCCTTTTCAGAACAGAAAAAGGCAGTTTGTCCCGAAGAACCCATTCTTTTTTCATTAGGGCGATAGGAAATCAAGAATTTGTTGTGTGTGAAATTGTAAACATAAAACTGCACTATATATTTTTTGTAGCACAGTATATACATATACATATACCAAAATGCTCTGAAACTGGACAGTCTTTCATGGTTTCACAGCTTGGATTTCTTTAGAACAAGGTTGAAATTTAGCAATATGCAGGACTGAAAGACCACTGTAGTCCATCTGGCCAAGCCCAAAATGCAACAAATGCCATACTGCAGTCGATTGCTTATCCTCAATTGCTTTTTTTGCCAAAAATAAATTCAGCTTGAAATGAACACATTTGCTATGCAGTGTGAAGTACTTAAGCCTGTCCTTCCTTTTTCTGTGCTCAAGTCTGTGACTCCTGATTAGAGTTTGTGGTTATATCAATTTTGAAAACTTTGATGCAATGTCTCCTGAGCTGGATTTCCTGCTGTGTAAATATTCTCAGAGTCTCCTTACATTGAATTTGCAGCATAGAAACAGGCCATTCAGCCCAACTGGTCTATGCTGGGGTTTTATGCTCCACATGAGCCTCTTCTCGCCCTACTTCATCCAACCCTATCAAGTATACACTTAAAGTATTTGTCTTTGAAAGTAAGAATTTTTCTACCGATGATCTGGTTGGACATTGGAATTTGTCCTGCATCTGTTGGAAGATGCCTGTGCGTGAGTTCTTTTAACGTGGGGTGGCCGTTGCACACTGGCTACCATATGGGCTTAGCTGAGCCAAGATCTTGGTCCAGTGGCAAGCGGGTCCAAGACAACTGGAGACCAGGCACTGCTGTATGAGCCTAGTTGCCTAAGCTCGGCGCTGAGCAGCACCCTTCGGTGAACTGGTGAGAAAACCGAGTCATCTGTTGGAGCATTGTGGTAACCACAGCAGTCAGATCCTGCACCGTCTGAGTCCGTCTCCAATATCCTGATTGTTTTAACCTGAATACGTAGCCTCAGTAGCTCAGTTACCATAGCAACCCACTCACTTCCATTTCTTTCAGCTCAGATGTCTATCCCTGATCAATTTAGTTAATGTTCTTACTACTGTCCATGAAGCTAGGATGACCAGAATTTTATAGTGTTCTAGGTAAAGCTGAACCTGTAGTCTGTTCAAGCTCTTATATTTTAATTCTATCCGTCTAGCTTTGTTTTCTTTACTGTTGTCGTACAATGCATTGCCAATTTTGTTAATCTTTCAGAGGGGAAATGAGAAGTTTTTTTTGTGCAATGAGTTATGATCTGGCATGCACTGCCTGAGGGCATTGGAAGCAGATTCAATAGTAACTTACAAAAGGGAATTGGATAAATCATTGAAAATAATTTTTTTTAAGGCTATGGGGAAATAGCAGGGGAGTGGGACTAATTGGATTGCGTTTTCAAAGAGCTGGTATGATGGGCCAAATAGCCGCCTCCTTTGCTGTATGATTCTATAATGAGTTTGGAGCGGGAATGAAGAGAGATAGGACAGGAACTATAGAAAGATGTGAGTTCAGGGATAGTTTGGGGGTACCTTGGAAGTTTAGCTTGGTGGGAAGGGAGGAATGTCGCAGAAGTAGGGGAATGCATGGTCTCAATATTAGAAGTTTGTAAATTCTTTGCATTTGTTGCAGAGAGCAGGGGAGAGGGGTTTAAGGAAACAGTTGATAATAGAGAAAAGAAACTGGGAGTTATCTTTGCATTCCAGGATGACCCTGGAGTAGTGAGTATTTTTGGAGTAGTGAGCATTTTTGGCAGAGGAGAGCAGGAGCTGATTGTGCTTGATGTAATCCAGACAGCTCTGGCAATGAATGGCTAAACCAATTGTGCGCTATAAATGTTCCAGTCTGCGCTCCTTGGACTTAAGAGAATGAAGATGGGGACTGTACCAAGTGGAACAATCATGCTGGGAGAGACTAAGGGCTAGAACCTTCACTTTTTTTGCATGCTTAACGCCCATTTTACCGCTGAAATGACATATAACGCCCATGTATCGCCCATTCTGGCACAAAATGGGAACTGATGGGCTTTTTTAGAAGACTTATCGGCGAGCATTATTTTCCCAATAGGCTTAACGCCGAGAAAAAATAACACCGCTCGCCCACTTTTTTTGGGCGGAATCAGCAGAATGGGCGAATTCAACGCCCATAATATTGCCCAGTGTTACTTTCCACACGGAATTGACGCCGAGATTCAATATTAACACCCACCCACTGTTTTTTGTCGTAAAGAGCATATTTACCCAAACTAGTGGCCATGGAGATCGCCCATCTTCAATTTCACCACCTGGCACACACATCGCCCACAATATCGCTCGCTCAATAAAATGCCCACAAAAAGTGGAAATAACGAACGAATGCCTGCGGTGTGGCTGGCATTTGTTAAGTCCCATTCTTACGTGAAGAGCTTATATCGGAAAGATTTGACTGAAAGAGCGCTGTTAGCGCTGATGTGAGTGACAACGCTGACACACTGCTGCGTGTGTGCAGCTCAGACATCAATGGTGCCCATCACCTTGGTGCCAGTTAAAGTTTATGTTGATTGATCTTAATTTGTATTTAACTCTTTCACGGTAAGGAATCACCAATGTTAAAGGTCCTGCAATCTGAGATAATGCGCAACAAGGTTATGTTCAATAACAAAAGTTTAATACCAATATTGGTCTGAAATCATAATTATCACAACCAATAACGCCCAACCCCTGTCCACATCCCACTTTTTCCACCATTGACATCAAATACTTTTTTAACATGTCCAGCAACACAGAAAACAAAGGCAAAGTGGAGCGTGGTCCCCAGCCTCCATACATTGCAACAAATTGCATACACCCAGATGGAGATATAACACAGCCATCACCTGTGCACATGCACCTCACTTTCCTTCCCCCCTCTCCTCCTCCGCACCTCTACCCCTTCCCCTCCTCGCTCCACGGCGCCTGGCTGAGGAACTCCTCAAGCGGTGCCTCATTGTGGCCGGGGGTGGGGGGGGGGGGGGGGTAGGAAATGAAGGCAGATGCGTTGATTGGATGGGTATGGGAGCGGGGGGGTAACGAGGGGGCAACATTCTCTGATGCAGAAGCAGGATCTTGGTCCTTGCTCTCGTCTGTCGTTCGCTGTGGTGGTGCGGAACCTGGAAGGGGAGGGTGCCGCGCTCAGGGACCACTGGGAGGCCTGTGGCAGCAGTGTTCCTGGCTATCGCATCCAGGGACTCCGCCATGGGCGGAATATACTCGGTCATGGTGACCAATGTCTACAGTCCTTCTGGACAACTATACCATCTCTCCGCTGTCATGTCGCGCTCGTGGAACAGACTTGCTGCGTCCATGAGGCCTCCGCGGGGCCGACCCCATCCTGGGGACAAATTGCATGCCCTGTGGAGAGGTGCTTGGGGCCGGCACATCCAGGGTGGAGACGGGAATGACCGGAGGACACTAGATGGCCTTGGGGTGGAATGGGTTCTGGAGCGTGGTGATGCTGGTTCTTCGAAGTCCGTGTTCTCGTCCGTCGAGAACAGATCCAACAGATTGACGGGCGACAATTGGAGCTCCTCAGCACCAGATGTAGTAGGATCGTCTGCCGACTCCTACCCCGCACCCCCACCTTCTGGCCACTGTGGCCTTGCCTGGGGCCGTGCTGCTGACTGAGCTGCAAGACACAAATGAGGTTATTAGAGGAGAAGGGGGTGCTCGGGTGACGAGGTGAGTCCAGCGCAACACACAGCATATGCACGACAAAAGCAAACGTATATGATTGTTCGGATATGAGTTGGTGTGGCATCTATTGACCTTACATCACGCAATGGTGTAAGCTTTACTCGCGTGGCATCACTTCAGGGTCTGCAGATGTGTCCGGGGGTGCTTCCGCATGAGTGCTAGCACTCGCTCCTCCATCTCTGATGTCGCTGGGGACTGGTGACCCCCCACCCGTTCACCTCTGCACGGACCTCATCGTCGATGGCTTCTTCTGTAAAAGGTGATGGAACGACATGGCATGAGATAATTGTGTGATATCATTGCTAGGTACTGTCACAGAGACTGATACAACACACAACTGACATGTGATCATGATTAATATGATTATCATTCTTTACCTTAAGACGTACACCGTGACCGCAGGCTTTGAGTAAAACATTCCCGGTAAAAGTGCAAGACCTCACATCTGCTGATAGTCACTCATGACTGTTGCAAATCAAATTATATAAATACATAAGTACATGTAAATCAATGTAATACTTTTGCGGATCCCACAAGGTCGTTCCATCGTTTGCGGCATTGGTTGCCCTCACGCACCTCGTTGGTTGCCGACGAGACCACCTCTGCTATCTCGGTCCGTATTCTCTTGTATGCCTTTGGGGTGGGCTTCCCACGCCCTCCCTGTGTCAAATTACCCCAGCGTGACTCGACCTCCTGCAGGAGGAGTGGCATTTGCCTCGTCCGAGAACCTCCTGGCTCTTTTGCGGCCTCCAATGTGCTCCTCTCCCACCTCACTGCTCTCTCCAGCGTCTGTCTCCACAGCGTGCTGTGATGCCTCCTCCTCTCCCTCCATTATAGGGCAAATTCGGTCAAATATGTGGCTGGTAACAGCTACATTTTGTTTGCCTACTTGCTGTCATCATCATAGGCGGTCCCTTGAACAAGGATGACCTGTTTCCACGAGAGTTCACAGATGTTTAATGAAGGAGCCGACGTCCCAGTCCTGAACTCCAGTTGAGGGGGTGGATGATGCCTGTGCATGAATCTTTTTTAACGTGTGGTGACCGTTGCACATCAGCCACCACACAGGCTTGACAGAGCCAGGCCTTTATCCAGCTGCAAGGATCAACCAGGACTTCTGGAAACCCGCTCTGTTGCATGGACCCAGTGCGCGCGCACATCGCAGTGTGGGCAGGTCCATGCTGCCCCCGGGCCCTCGGCTCTTCTGGGCCCCGTACCCTCATTCGCCGCACCTCTGCTACGATGTTCCAAGGCCCGGCGCTCCAGCTCTATTTATAGCCCCGACCTGCGGCGGTGATCTCACACAGGTCGGGGCAGCCCACGATGCTGTGAAGCTCTAAAGTCTCCCTCCTTCCTCCCAAAGCAGTTCCACCACATCCAGCTACGCCTTCAGTCCCTCTGAGCCTCCTCGCTCTCTGTCTCCTCTTCTGCGCATGTCATGGTTACCCTTGACCTCCAGAATCACGGGAATCGAGGCTTGCCATGCCGTTGCTAAGAACGGCCACAAGATCAAATAAAATTAAAGCTACCGCCCATTTGATATCATTCCACCTTTAGTCCCATTATTTTACCGAGTACTTTATCTTTAGTGATAGTGATTGTTTTAAGTTCCTCCCTCCCTATAGCCCCTTGATTATGCACTATTGGGATGTTCTTAGTGTCTTCTACCGTGAAGACCGATACAAAATATTTGTTCAAAGTCTCTGCCATTTCCCTGTTCTCCATTATTAATTCCCAGTCTCATCCTCTAAGGGACCAACATTAATTTAGCCATAGGGAAGTAGTTTCTCCCTATTCTGTATCAAAACTCCTAATAATTTTTAAAATTTTAATTAAATCTCTTGGACTTCTCGGCTCCAGTGGGAATTGTCCCGTTATCTCAAGTTTGTGTTCATAACTATCATTAACTATTGGTGGCATCAGCCTGATGAATCGTTGCTGTATGGATTGAATGTCCTTTCTATAATGGAGTGGCCTAATCAATGTTTTGTACAAGTCTGTCATTACTCCTGTATGCCCTCATTTATTGGCTTTTTAATGACTCTTTACCTGCACTTGCAATTTGGCAGAATTATGTATTTGAGCCTTTAGGTCTCTCTTCATCTACATCTTTCAGCTTCTTTCCATAGAGTGTATGCTTCAATTCCTTGTTTTTTCTCCCATAATGTATTAGTTCTCACTTATCACATTAAATTGCAACTGCCATCTTTCTTTCCATTCTGTTCGTCTGTCCATATCTATTCCTTTTTTTCAAAGATTCCTGAAGCACCGTAAGATTTTCTTAAGTACCATCAGGGTCCTAATTCTTGCCCTCTTTTAGGGCCCAAGTTTCGAGCCGCGCCTAGAACGGCGCAGTCCCGACCTGGACGCCCGTTTTTCACGCCACAAAGTGCGCCTAAAAAAAACCTCCGTATTCTCCACCTCCCTGCAGGTCCTCTGGCCCTCGGCGCAGCGCAGCAGGAGCTGTAGGGGGCGGAGCCAGGTCCCTGCGCTGAAAACAGTGCCGGGACCTCTGCACATGCGCGCTACAGTGGGCGCGCAAGTGCAGTAGCTCCAGGTGCCCGAAACTGTGTGGGAGGGGCCGAAGCACGCAGCCCCTAGCCCTGGCCCAATGGCCTCACGGGGCTGCGTGAATAAGGCTCCTCCCACGGCCAGCTCCTGCGTCCTCCCGACTCGACTCGACTCCTGGTTTCCGCCTCCGGACTCGACCCGACTCCCGCTCCCCCCTCCCCGCCGGACCCGACCCGACTCCCGGTTCCCCCCCCCCCCCCCGGACCCGACCCGACTCCCGCTCCCCACCGCCCCCGCCCCCGGACTGGATCTGACCTGACCTCCCTCTCCCTCTCCCTCCCTCCCTACCCCCGACCCGAACCGAACCGACCTCCCTCCCACCACCCTCCCGACCCAACCCAACGCCACCTACCTGTAAATCTGGTGCTGGGGACGGGCCCGGCCCGAAGTCTCGGGCCCGGCCCGTTCAGCCTCCCTTCCCCTTCTCCTTTCCCCCCCCCCCCCCCCCCAATCTCCTTCCCCCGCCCCCCATCTCCTTCCCCCCGCCCCCCCATCTCCTTCCTCCCCGCCCCCCCATCTCCTTCCTCCCCGCCCCCCCATCTCCTTCCTCCCCGCCCCCCCATCTCCTTCTCCCCTCCGCCATCTCCTTCTCCCCCCCCATCTCCTTCTCCCCCCCCATCTCCTTCTCCCCCCCCATCTCCTTCTCCCCCCCATCTCCTTCTCCCCCCCCATCTCCTTCCTCCCCGCCCCCCCATCTCCTTCTCCCCTCCGCCATCTCCTTCTCCCCCCCCATCTCCTTCTCCCCCCCCTCTTCTCCTTCTCCCCCCCCCATCTCCTTCTCCCCCCCCATCTCCTTCTCCCCCCCATCTCCTTCTCCCCCCCATCTCCTTCTCCCCCCCCATCTCCTTCTTCCCCCCATCTCCTTCTCCCCCCCCATCTCCTTCTCCCCCCCCATCTCCTTCTCCCCCCCCATCTCCTTCTCCCCCCCCATCTCCTTCTCCCCCCCCTCTCCTTCTCCCCCCCCCATCTCCTTCTCCCCCCCCCATCTCCTTCTCCCCCCCCCCATCTCCTTCTCCCCCCCCCCCATCTCCTTCTCCCCCCCCCCATCTCCTTCTCCCCCCCCCCATCTCCTTCTCCCCCCCCCATCTCCTTCTCCCCCCCCCCATCTCCTTCTCCCCCCCCCATCTCCTTCTCCCCCCCCCATCTCCTTCTCCCCCCCATCTCCTTCTTCCCCCCCATCTCCTTCTCCACCCCCCATCTCCTTCTCCACCCCCATCTCCTTCTCCACCCCCCATCTCCTTCTCCACCCCCCATCTCCTTCTCCACCCCCCATCTCCTTCTCCACCCCCCATCTCCTTCTCCACCCCCCATCTCCTTCTCCACCCCCCATCTCCTTCTCCACCCCCCATCTCCTTCTCCACCCCCCATCTCCTTCTCCACCCCCCATCTGCTTCTCCCCCCTCTCCTCCTCCCCACCATCTCCTTCCCCCCATCATCTCCTCCCCCCCATCATCTCCTCCCCCCCCCCCCATCATCTCCTCCCCCCCCCCCATCATCTCCTCCCACCCCCCATCATCTCCTCCCACCCCCCATCATCTCCTCTCACCCCCCATCATCTCCTCCCCCCCCCATCATCTCCTTCCCCCCCCCATCATCTCCTTCCCCCCCCCATCATCTCCTTTCCCCCCCCCATCATCTCCTTCCCCCCCCCCATCATCTCCTTCCCCCCCCCCCATCATCTCCTTCCCCCCCCATCATCTCCTTCCCCCCCCATCATCTCCTTCCCCCCCATCATCTCCTTCCCCCCATCATCTCCTTCCCCCCCCATCATCTCCTTCCCCCCCCCCATCATCTCCTTCCCCCCCCATCATCTCCTTCCCCCCCATCATCTCCTTCCCCCCCCCCATCATCTCCTTCCCCCCCCCATCATCTCCTTCCCCCCCCCATCATCTCCTCCCCCCCCCCATCATCTCCTTCCCTCCCCGATCATCTCCATCCCCCTCCCCATCATCTCCTTCCCCCCGCCATCATCTCCTTCCCCCCCCATCATCTCCTCCCCCCCCCATCATCTCCTTCCCCCCCCCATCATCTCCTTCCCCCCCCCATCATCTCCTTCCCCCCCCCCATCATCTCCTTCCCCCCCATCATCTCCTTCCCCCCCCATCATCTCCTCCCCCCCCATCATCTCCTTCCCTCCCCCATCATCTCCTCCCCCCCCCATCATCTCCTTCCCCCCCCATCATCTCCTTCCCCCCCCCATCATCTCCTTCCCCCCCCATCATCTCCTTCCCCCCCCATCATCTCCTTCCCCCCCCCCATCATCTCCTTCCCCCCCCCATCATCTCCTTCCCCCCCCATCATCTCCTTCCCCCCCCCCATCATCTCCTTCCCCCCCATCTCCTTCTCCCATCTCCTTCTCCCCCCATCTCCTTCTTCCCCCCCATCTCCTTCTTCCTCCCCATCTCCTTCTTCTCCCCTCTCTCCTTCTCCCCCCCCATCTCCTTCTTCCCCCCCCCATCTCCTTCTTCTCCCCTCTCTCCTTCTCCCCCCCCATCTCCTTCCCCCCCATCTCCTTCCCCCCCCATCTCCTTCCCCCCCATCATCTCCTTCCCTCCCCATCATCTCCTTCCCCCCCTCTCCTTCTCCCCCCATCTCCTTCTCCCCCCATCTCCTTCTCCCCCCATCTCCTTCTCCCCATCTCCCCCCCATCTCCTTCTCCCCCCCAATCTCCTTCCCCCCCCATCATCTCCTTCCCCCCCCCCATCATCTCCTTCCCCCCCCATCATCTCCTCCCCCCCCCCATCATCTCCTTCCCTCCCCGATCATCTCCTTCCCCCTCCCCATCATCTCCTTCCCCCCCCCATCATCTCCTTCCCTCCCCCATCATCTCCTCCCCCCCCCCATCATCTCCTTCCCCCCCCATCATCTCCTTCCCCCCCCCATCATCTCCTTCCCCCCCCCATCATCTCCTTCCCCCCCCATCATCTCCTTCCCCCCCCATCATCTCCTTCCCCCCCCCCATCATCTCCTTCCCCCCCCATCATCTCCTTCCCCCCCCATCATCTCCTTCCCCCCCCCCATCATCTCCTTCCCCCCCATCTCCTTCTCCCATCTCCTTCTCCCCCCATCTCCTTCTTCCCCCCCATCTCCTTCTTCCTCCCCATCTCCTTCTTCTCCCCTCTCTCCTTCTCCCCCCCCATCTCCTTCTTCCCCCCCCATCTCCTTCTTCTCCCCTCTCTCCTTCTCCCCCCCCATCTCCTTCCCCCCCATCTCCTTCCCCCCCCATCTCCTTCCCCCCCATCATCTCCTTCCCTCCCCATCATCTCCTTCCCCCCCTCTCCTTCTCCCCCCATCTCCTTCTCCCCCCATCTCCTTCTCCCCCCATCTCCTTCTCCCCATCTCCCCCCATCTCCTTCTCCCCCCCAATCTCCTTCTCCCCCCCCCATCTCCTTCTCCCCCCCCCCCATCTCCTTCTTCTCCCCTCTCTCCTTCTCCCCCCCATCTCCTTCCCCCCCATCTCCTTCCCCCCCATCTCCTTCCCCCCCATCATCTCCTTCCCTCCCCATCATCTCCTTCCCCCCCTCTCCTTCTCCCCCCATCTCCTTCTCCCCCCATCTCCTTCTCCCCCATCTCCTTCTCCCCCCATCTCCTTCTCCCCATCTCCCCCCCATCTCCTTCTCCCCCCCAATCTCCTTCTCCCCCCCCATCTCCTTCTCCCCCCCCCATCT